>NW_027113649.1:452499-454699 GCF_000696795.3 Halyomorpha halys | reverse complement strand
TATATATATATATATATATGTATGTATGTATGTATATATAGTTGACCGTAAAAATTTAAATATGAGAAGATGGTCAGGGTCAAAAAAAGATCAAATATTATATAACGATTTTAATATCCGAAGTTTCGCCCCACTTTGCAGGGCTGCAACAGGACTGTTCAAAGCGAAAGGTAGAACAGGTTTCTGTTTGAAACCACTTTGAGCAGCCCTGATGTAGCCTCGCAAAGTGGGACGAAACATCGGACATTCAAATATTTATAAACTATTTATTCATTTATTGCTTTTTTGACCGCAACCCTGACCATCTTCTTATATTTAAAAATTAATATTATTTTGGAAAATCAAGACTCTTAAGAATAATTACAATGAACGTTTGAGTGCCAATAGTCTGACGTAAAATGGTTTAATTACTAAGTGATAACATAATAAAAATTGTAATATAGGAAATAAAAAAAGTACTGAAATTCAGGCTAGATTTTTTTTTTTAAATACTCAAAACATAAAATAAGAAATACAATAGTCGACAATTCCATATTTATATAAATTCATAAATTAAAATATACTAAAGATAAAACAATTTGTATTGAGCCAACGTTTCGCCCCACGTTGCAGGGCTTCATCAGGGCTAAACAGATGCAAAGCCATCATTTAATGTTTTTTGTAAACATAAATGAACAGGGTAAATGAAAAATTAAAAAAATGCACAATAAAATGTAAAAATTAAATGATAATATTAAGCTTATAGACAATTAAAGAATACGGTTTTTATTATTATTTTGACAAGGTTTCGGACTCACACTCCATTTTCAAGTCAATATGTGAATAAAATATTTTGACTTATTCATAATTGTTGACAATATTTCCAACATCTTACATCATTCAATCATAGTGTTATCTTCCCTTTCCATATTTAAGCACTTCACAATAATCAGTTTTTCTCGCCGGAGTTTTATGGGATTTTTATTTTTTGAAAATGGTTATATACAGGGAGAACAAATTTATTATTGTGAAGTGCATATAGGTAAAATGGGAAAGATTGCCAGATAATCAAAAAACCAGAAGATATTAAAAAAATTCCCAACAAATTTAAATAAGCCAGATGATTTAAATCATATATTGATTTGGAAATGGATGGTGAGTCCGAAACTTCGCCAAAATGTTTTGTTTTTTTTAAATAATTTATTTATTGTTATTTACAACTGTATACACATATATACAACAAGTAAATTTGCTGTAGGTGACATAGTGACATGATACAAACATGTGGAGAATCTACCCACTGATAGAACTCCAATAACATTTCTAGATAAGATCTCGGGACCACCTTCTTTTCAGACGCCTAGGAGGATTATTAGGTAATGAAGGAGAAGCCAGGTTAGAAACAAGTGGATTTGGGTGGTTGAGAAGTTTGTTATGGAAGGAACGGTATCTGGATCTGGCCAAATCGGCTACATATGGAACATTGAGGTCCTGATGGATGACTTGATTTGTGACAAAGTAAGAAGCATTAAGGATTTTACGAAGGATTTTGGACTGTAAGGATTGGATTCTGGAGGAATTTGATGGTTTAGTGGAGGCCCAAAGCTCAATTCCGTATGTCCAGATAAGCCTTATAATAGTCATGTAGATCAGTCTTTTGTAATTGATTGGCAATTTAGACCGTTTGTCTAGTAAATGTTGCAACAGTCGGAATCTACGAGCAGTTTCTTGTCTTTTTAGTCTTGTATGAGGATTCCATGTCGTTTGTCGGGATGTAGTCCTAAGTAACGGATTTGTTCGACAGGAATAAGTGGGGTATTATTAAAGGATACTGTAGGGGAAGAGGTCATGGGTTTTCGTCGAAGGGTAAATGTGATTTGGTGAGATTCATTGGAATTAATTTTAATCCTCCAGTTTTGGCACCATTCTTCAAGGATGGTGATGTGGGATTGGAGGGTTTGGCCAAAATGGTAATGAAAAGATAGCAGGAGATTTAAGGGTATTTTTATTTGCCTGAAAATCTTTATTTTACCACCCCTTCTTTTCTCCACATTTCTCCATTTTCCTTACCCACGTTATTAGTTATGTTCACTATATTATTATTGGTGTTTTTAAAAATATATATATATTTTTTTTCTATTCATTTCTAATGGTATACTTTACTTATATTGCCTCTTTATCAATTATTATTGTTACATATATTTTCTTCCTCTCAATTTTC
>NW_027113649.1:444454-452225 GCF_000696795.3 Halyomorpha halys | reverse complement strand
TATTTTACCCACTTTTTCAATTACATATGTATACATTTTATATCCCACTTCTCTCATAACTTTTTGTAAAATTATTCATTTTATGTCATTCTGTTTATACTTTCTTTTTTATTTTCTATACTTACTGTGGTTGTTATCTTGTTCTGTTCTAGAACTAGAAACTAGAAACTCTAGCCGAAATGTTGACACAATTAAATAGGTTACACCAACTTAATTGTGTTTCACTTTGACCGCACCATCTTCGCCTCGTATATCAATTAAAGCATTTTTCTCCTTGTTTCTTGTTTTTTCCCCTCCTTTTCTATCCTTTCCCCTTTCTCTCTTTTTTTCTTTCCCTTTCATATTTTGGCTAAACGTATAACTATTTCTAACGAGTACTCTTCTACAATTTATTAGTCTAGATCTGTATTTAGAACTTTATCACACCTGGTTTTATTTATTAGTAACTTGTTTCCAGTCCACCTACATGTATAGAATTCATTATATTGTTATTATTATTTCTTTTGTATATACTTTATAATCATAACAATTGTTTTGAAATAGTTTTTATTTTAATATTCGGCCAATTCTATAATGTTTGTATTTTGGTTAACGTTGGTTAACAATAAATGTATTTTTTTTTTACTATTCTGATACCTTTATTGACCTCCGCCAGGAATATCTTCCTACAATGAAAATTGTTATAAATTGAGTTTTTGATAAATTACGGGAATGGTATTATAGCTCCGGTGTGATTAAAAACAAGCTTTGTTATATGAAACATGCCATAACGGGATCATCTAGACGATCAAATATTTACCTCACGCAAATTGACACAAATCCCTTGGTCTATGGAAGTAGATAAAGAGAAGCACTTGCTCAAGGACAATTCATGTACAGAAAAATGTCATCAGCCCAGAGATGGGGATAAATTAGCTACAGCTAAAACTAATAGATAAAGTTGCCATGGATACGACCCTTATTCATGAATGAACCATTGATAAATAAATACCGTATCCATGGCAACTTTATCTATTAGTTTCATAGTGGCCCAACTCTGCCATCAGTCTCATCTTCGATATTTTTAGTCGAGATTCCCGTCCATAGTTAATTGGGTTGATTTGACAGATCGGAAAAGGATTAAGATCAAATGATCAACGAGGCACAGTTGATTTGTTGTGATATTTCTCTGGTTAGAAACAACAAACATCTAAAAATAGGTAAACTTCAGATTCACTTTCCTGAATTTTCAGGAATTATGGACATATGTTAGGTAAAAAAAAATGTTTTTTAAAACAATTTTTTTATTGTTATTTACAACTTTATGAAATTATATACAACAAAAAGATGAAGTTGCATGAAAGTTTAGCCACTGAATGTCGTGCTGATCTAGCTTGTAGAGAAAAGGTTCAAGATGAACTAATTGACAACTATCATTACATCATTATTGTCAGCCATTGCTTTATTAGTTTTAAAAACATCCAAAATAACATTAATACACAATCAAACACGAATTACAAGCAAATAACCTGACACTAAGAAAACAGCTTGTCTGTTGCGTGACGTCATTCTCCGTTTAACATACCTAGTAACACAATCGTAACCATGTTATATGTTATATCGTTTTAATATGGTAAAAAAAAAAGAAATATTTTGAACATAAAACGTAATTTTTTTTATTTTTATTTAAGGTGATTTACAACAGTAAAAATATTAAATACAATAAGTAAATATGTAGTATGTTTCATATACACTTGAAAATCTTGGAAAGGAACCACCCATTGGAGGTACTTCAATCATTAATTTAAATTAGAAAGTCCCGTGGCCATCTTCTTTTCAAACGCCTCGGAAGATTATCAGGGATTGTTAAGGATGAAAGATTAAGAATTAATGGGTTAGGATGGTTAAGGAGTTTGGAATGAAATGACGCATATCTGTTTTGAACCAAATCTGCAACGAATGGGATGTTAAGGTCTTTGTGAATGAGTTTATTTGTAACGTAATATGGAGCATCAAGAATTTTACGTAGAATTTTGGATTGTAAGAATTGGATGTGGGAAGAATTTGATGGTTTGTTGGAGTCCCAGAGCTCAATTCCATATGTCCAAATTGGTCTGATTATTGTAGTGTATACTAATTTTTTGTAGTGAATGGGAAGTTTAGAGCGTTTGTCAAGTGCTGTAGCAATCGGAATCTACGAGCAGTTTCTTGTCGTTCAGTCTTGTGTGGTGATTCCAAGTAAGTCTCTTGTCAAGATGGAGTCCTAAGTATTGAATCTGTTCAACAGGCATTAGTGGTGTATTTAGAAAGGATACTGTAGGACAGGAGGGCAGAGGTTTCCGACGGAGAGTGGAAAGGTGATCTGATGGGATTTATCAGGATTTATTTTGATTCTCCAGTTTTGACACCATTCTTCAATAGATGTTATGTGTGTTTGTAGACTTTGTGATGCATGAGTTAAACGTAAATAGCTCTATTAGGGCTTATATTTTACCAAATTTACTCTACTTTAAATGATGTTCTTTCAGGTTTTCCTGTGTTGTTGGTAGTTTTAAAGATATAATAAAGATATAGATATATCCGAATGAAAAGTTTTTTTTAACGTTTTCAAACATCCGCCATTTTTTATTCCTCCTATATCTGTACTTGGTAGACTTATCAATTTCGACTACTAATTATACATAGTTTTCATTAAAGCAATCAAAATATGGGTAAAATAAATGTTTCTTTACTCTCATTCCAATTTCATTCATTCAAATCTGTCCAATTATAGGGGAATAAAAAATGTGGACTGTTTCAAAATCTTAAAAAAATGTTAATTTTTCATTCGAAGCTCTAGAACTTAAAAACTACCAACAACAATAGAAAACCTAAGAGAATGTCATTAAAAGAAGAGTAAATTTGCTGAAATATTAGCCTTAATAGAGATATTTATCTCCAATGGTTCTCGAGATATAGCCTTTTAAAAAGCAACATTTCTTAAAAATGTACTGAAAATTAGTGGTTACTTAATTTATTTTAAGAAATCTATATCTCAGGACAATTGATTTATAGTTGTTTGGACATATAGTTTTCGATAAATACTTATGATTACCTGCGTTAAAATAACGCGCACTCCTTTATATTCTAATGTTTGTTTAAGTTCCTAACAGCCAACTTTAGTTTTCAACACAACCAAAAAGTGGCAGTGCTCTGTGTTTCCATGTATCCTATGTTACTTTCACTGGACCAACGTAAGATAATCATAAAAAAATATCAAGAATTTAATCAAATAGTTGACAAGGTACGTCAACGGAGGAAGCCGTACACCTTACATCGACAAGAGGCAGCTGAGGATTCGGTTTACATAAGGACTACGTAATTAGGGGAGAGGAGACATAGGGACAGTCCCTAATGGTTACATAATGCAATCGTTATGTAATGTAACCGCTATGTCGAGTACAGCCCTTTATGTAACCTTTAAGGGCCCCTGTCAAGGTCAGGGAGCTTTTTGCCTTCTCCTCCAATTAGCCATCTCGCTCTCTCTTAGATAACGAGTCTTTGTTTTACGAGATGTATTTTTTTTTAACGTATTATCCATAATAAATTAAAGTAGATAACGAATGATAAATAATGCGTAGGTTTGTGTTGTTCCACAGGCGACGACCACGCCATGTTTTTGAAACTGACATCTATTAGGAGGTTAAGGAATATTCAGTTAACGTTTTTTTTCTTTTTATAATTGTGTTTTCAACAGAACTATCATCATTAAAAACTATTCTTTAGTCCCGGTCCTCCAAATTGTCTCAATCACGAGAGGTTGTTATGTGCAATTAGAAGGAAGGATATCATCAGAACATCTACTATGCATTGTTGTCTTGTTCTGGGATTTATATGAACTGGGGAAGGAGGGAAACTCTCACAAAAAAATTGAAAAAATCAGTGTAATACTAATAAGAAAAAAAAATAGTTATGTTAATTTGAAACGAATTTTTTTTTAAAATTTATTTATTGCTATTTACAACTGTGTTCACATAAAAACACATTACGTAAATTTGATGAAAGTTCAAAATGGAGTGATACAGGCATCTAGAGAAACTACCCATTGGTAGCGCTCCAATCATATTTCTACACTAGGTGTCGAGGCCATGTTCTTCTCAGACGCCTCGGAGGATTGTGAGGAATAAAAGAAGCAAGGTTAGAAACTAGTGGATTTTGATGGTTAGGGAGTTTATAATGGAATGGTTGATATCTGGCTAGATCTGTTACATACAGAATATTAAGGTCTTTATGGATGATTTTATTTATGATAATGCTACGATTTTGGATTTCAATGATTGGATACGAGAGGAATTCGAAGGTTTAGTGGAGCCTCAAAGCTGAACCCCATATGTCCATTGGCCTTATTACAGTCATGTAGATCAGTCTTTGTAATGTGTTGGAAGTTTAGACCGTTTGTCTAGTAAGTGCTTTAATAGTTGAAATCGACGTGCAGTTTCCAGTCTTTTCAGTCTTGTGTGAGGAATTCAGGTTAGTCGTTTGTCCAGATGTATTCCAAGATCTGTTCGACAGGGATAAGAGCAACATTATTAAAGGAAACTGTAGGACCGTCAGCGGGTTAACGAAGAGTAAAGGTGATTTGGTGGGATTTATTTTATCCACCAATTTCGACATCATTCGTCGAGGGTTGATTTGGTGTTGGAGAGTTTGGGATGCAATCAAAGGGTTATCATTAACTGCGAGCACACGTGTGTCATCGGCATACGTGGCAAGGCCAGTGTTAGGATTGGTAGGGATATTAGCTGTATAGACTGTGTAGAGAATGGGACCGAGGATACTACCTTGAGGAACAACAACAGAATGAGATAAGAGGAATAAATATGAACCATTGTGGTTTACTCTGAATACTCTATCAGTGAAAAAGGAATGTAGGAATGGATGATGAGAAAATATGTATGAGGTACGAATTTACGGAGTTTATAAAGCAGTCCGGGGTACTTGACTCGATCAAAGAAATGAAATTAAAAAATAATTTTATACTGGGACAAACGTTCCCTAAGAATAAATACATGGTTCCCATTATGACTATTGACTGGCACACATTTAGAAAGTTTCAGAATACATAACAAAATTACATTACGATCTTAGTTGAATTATAATTTATAATAGTAATCAATATATGCCTATTTACTTTGTTCACAATAACACGGAGGTTTGATTATGTGGTAAGCGAAGGGATAGGCATTTTTTAAAGGAAAGGATAGAGATTGGCGAATGGAGGTGAGAAGAGAATTTCAGAAGGAGGTTGCACGTATCACGAAGGATTTTCTAATGGATGAAGTTCTATGCGAGGGGATTCATAGATCAATCAGTTGGGATCTGTTGTTTGATGAATGGATGGATGAATGTAGAGTGAGAGGAGCAAAAATAAAGGAAGGTTTTTTGGTCAGGAAAAAGACTTGGAACAGAAAAACGCCAGGGGAGGTTGGAAAGAGCACTTCAACTCGATATACAGGAGACATGTGTATGGGAAACCTGAAAAAAAAATTTTTAAATAATTTATTTATTGTTATTTACAACTGTATAAACACATATACAACAAGTAAATTTGCTGTAGGTGACATAGTGACATGATACAAACATGTGGAGAATCTACCCACTGATAGAACTTCAATAACATTTCTAGAGGAGAAGATCTCGAGGCCATCTTCTTTTCAGACGCCTAGGAGGATTATTAGGTAGCGAAGGAGAAGCCTGGTTAGAAAAGAGTTGGTTTGGGTGGTTGAGAAGTTTATCATGGAAGGAACGGTATCTGGTTCTGGCCAAATCGGTAACATATGGATGACTTGATTTGTGACAAAATAAGGACCATTAAGGATTTTACGAAGGATTTTGGATTGTAAGGATTGGATTCTGGAGGATTTGATGGTTTAGTGGAGCCCCAAAGCTCAACTCCGTATGTCCAGATAGGCCTTATAATAGTCATGTAGATCAGTCTTTTGTAATGGATTGGAAATTTAGACCGTTTATCTAGTAAATGTTGCAATAGTCGGAATTGACGAGCAGTTTCTTGTCTTGTATGAGGTACGAGTCAGTCGTTTCGATAATTCTTACGAAACAATTCATATGTCTCTTCTCTAGACCACCAGATAATGTCGTGAGGTATTATGTATCTATTAACAGATATTAGTCTTGTGATGTTTTGTACCACCATTCACAAAATGCCAGCAAATTTTGACACTAATAAAACATACAGAATAGAGGTAAACCACAATTTGGCCTCGATTTATTATTCTTAAATCTCCACTAGATACAGTCCACTCCATAAAATCCAGAACCAGTTAATTATTTTGATTAATCTCAGACAGCGGTGACTGAACAAATATAAAAATCAAATTCAGGTTTTCGTTGTACCCAGATAGTGACACAGGTCAGCATTCACAATTAATATACGTTTAATTGGAGTGAGGACTTTGCAATAAAAATTAAAATGAAAAAAGGTACAAGGTACATATAAAATTAAACGATGCGATATATTATAAAAATGAAATATAAATTAAATAAAAAAATGAAATAGAAACTACCGAATCGACGCCCAGCGGGCGAGAAGGAAAACCTTGGACATAAAAACATGTAATCGAATCTAATAGCATTAAATTGAATTGAATTGCACTCGTAACAATTAAGTCAAATTTAGCCAAATTATATATTATACCATCGTGTGTAGTAAATCACTATAATTAGGAGATACCTTCAAATCTTACAATGTGAGAGATTCAAGAAAAGTGTATAGTGCATACGATGCATTTCAAAAGAGAAAATATTTGGTACCGTGCTTATACTGTTGACGCTCTACCTATATGTAACCATTTAGTGCAAGAGCCAGGAAGAAAAAAAGCAGTTATCTCACCCCAATTTTTTATTACTTTGATGAAAACTATGTATAATTACTAGTCTAAATTGATGGGTCAGCCAAGTATAAGTAGGGGAATAAAAAATGTGGCCTGTTTCAAAATCTTAATTTTTCATTCGGAGCTCTATAACTTAAAAACTACCAACAACAATAGAAAACCTAAAAGAATGTCATTTAAAGAAGAGTAAATTTGCTGAAATATTAGCCTTAATAGAGATATTTATCTCCAATGGTTCTCGAGATATAGCCTTTTTAAAAGCAACATTTCATAAAAATCTACTGAAAGATTAGTACTTTGTTAATTTATTTTGAGAAATCTATATCTCAGGAACTATGAGACGTAAAGATGTCTGTTAGCACTCAAATTAAAGCTAGTTTATAGGGAGATGGTCAGGGGTTGCGGTCAAAAGAGAAATCTTTTGACCACAACCCTGACCATCTCCCTATATATCAATTTTTACAGCTGTTCAACTTATTTATTTGGACAGCCCTGATGAAGCCCTGCAAAGTGGGGCGAAACGTTGGAAAATAAATAGTTGTAAACTATTAAAGCTAGTTTAATGGATTATAAAATAGTTTTCATGATATTTCCTAAACAATTGATTAATAATTGTTTAGACAATAGGTGTGATTTATGAAAAAATCTCAGAAACCATAAAGCATACAGATGTCTGCCTGCACTGATATTAAAGCTAGTTAAATTTACTATAAAATAGTCATTAATGTTTATCTTTGTAGTAGTAGTAGTTTTTAAGATATTTAACAAAATAAATTTACAAAATGTTAATTTCTAGTTGTTCGTATAAAATGTTTCATTTTTGATAAAATATATATCTAGACCCATAAGGCGCACAAATGTCTGTCAATACTCAAAATAAAGGAAATTCAACTTACTATAAA
>NW_027113649.1:441163-443637 GCF_000696795.3 Halyomorpha halys | reverse complement strand
AGGGTAAATGTGATTTGGTGGGATTTATTGGAATTTATTTTAATCCTCCATTTTTGGCACCATTCTTCATCAAGGGTGTTGATGTGGGATTGGAGGGTTTGGGATACAATGTAAGGATCATTGTTCACTGACAATAGACATGTGTCATCGGCATACGTGGTGAGGATTGTGTTAGGATAAATTGTTTTTGAGATATAGATTTTTCAAAATAAATTCACTAACTATTGATCTTTCAGTACGTTTCATACAACATTTTTATGAAATGTTGCTTTTTAAAAAGCTATATCTCGGGAACTATTGAACGTAAATAGCTCTATCAGGGCTTAGTTTTTAGAAAATTTACTCTTCTTTAAATGATGTTCTCTTAGATTTTCTGTTGTTGTTGGTAGTTTTAAATCTCAGAATGAAAAATTAATTATTTTTAACGTTTTCAAACTGCCGCCATTTTTTATTCCCCCTACGTTTTCTAATTGGTTTTATGATGAGGTTAACCATAGATAAAGTTTAACAAAAAGAAAAAAATGTTGGTACCTCATGATTTGATACACCTTTATAATCCTCATACTTTCAATTTCACGATTGAAATCATCTCATCTATATAATATGGTTGAAAATTGTTTCACATTGCATTGTTTAATCCATTATCCTACAACAGGCGTATTTAGGATGTTGTGCTAAATGTTAAATGTTTTACTATGCTATATGTTATAAACATAGGATTGTGAGCAGCCCTATTTAAGTCATGTTAAATGCATAAGAGCTCCTAGCGGATTTTCTGAGCAACTTGTTTTATTACCTTTCTTTCCAAAACTTCTTGTTATTGCTTACTTCTAAGTTTTGAATAAAGTAATTTATTACAGCATGCCTAAAGTGGAAGTTGTGTAAAAGTATGGCCACTGAGTGCTTAGTTGATCTTGCCTAGATGAGCTAATTATCAACTATCATTACATTATTATTATCGTCATCCATTGCTTTATTAGTTACAAAAACATCCAAAACAATACTAACACAAACTATGAACAAGTAACCTAAGATAATAAACCAAATAGTGACGAGCTCATCTGGTCTGTTTCGTGACGTCATTCTCCATTTAACAGACCTAGTAACAGGCTCTCAACCATGTTATATGTTATATAAAAGAAGGAATTATTTCTCCATTTATCACGAGTTTGTCTCCATTTAACACGCTTTAACATGTTAAACTAAAGATCATGAATACCCCTACTGTAGGTGAGGTGCATTCTTCTCTCTCGGTAGAACAAACATTCTTTGAAAAATTAGTTATTTTAGGAATAAAAAACCTGAAAAACTGTATCAATGTAACCTCACTTTATGGTATCGATTTATTTCCTTAACACATAAATAAAACTGGATAATATTTACGAAAATTCAAATAATAGGGCAAAAATTTTCCGTTACTAGAATGAAAAAAAAAAGACATAGAAAGAAAACCTTGAACATCATTAAACAGATAATAAAAATAGATAAGCGTATTTTCTGAAATCTGTCCCTTATCTATGACCTAATACCTTATATAACGGCAAGAATTTAGTCTGTCTTCAAATTTTTTCTTTTTCTCGAAAAATTAGTAAACAAAATGATAATAATTCATTTAATTAGGGAATAGCGATTAGCTAGAAATTTTCGTTTATTACTTCTGTTTTATTCACGAAATTTATTGATTAAAATATGAAAAATAATCCTTATGAAGGATGGCTTCCAATGAGCTAAAACTTTAATAAATTAATATTTCAACGATGATAAATAATACAACGATTACAAAATATTGTATAGGATACATTTCAATAAATAGAAAATTTTATTTCCGATGATAAAACTAATTAAAATATAAAATCAAATTAATCCGGTAAAAACGTCTCATCTCGGAGTCCATTCACATAACTTTTTATTTATT
This sequence comes from Halyomorpha halys, assembly GCF_000696795.3. Lineage (NCBI taxonomy): Eukaryota > Metazoa > Arthropoda > Insecta > Hemiptera > Pentatomidae > Halyomorpha > Halyomorpha halys. The sequence continues at coordinate 441,722 of NW_027113649.1, read as the reverse complement.
TATTGCTATTTACAACTGTACATTATAATACATTTAGTAAATTCGATCTCAGTTAACATGGAGAGTTACAGGGGTGTAGAGAAACTACCCATTGGTAGCAAGCACATTTTCAGAAATCCTCCAACGTTCAGCCCTCAGGCCATTTTCAATGAGACAACCTTAAATCATTAAATATTGATTAGTTTGTTATGAAGCCGTTATAAATAATGTTAGTAAGTAGAAAAATAAGAGACAATTACTTATGTCAAAAAGTTTTAAATTTAAAAAATAAAAAGTTATATATGACATGGGCAATTAGCCTGCAGAAAAAAATTTAAAGAATATGAAATCAATATTAAATAAATATCAATATTTATACTCAACAATTCCTAAAATTCCGTAATTCCATTCCTCAGAACACTGGTCAGCTCCTAGTATCCTCTCTCGTCTTCCCCCACTTCGACTACGGATCCTTGGTGTACGGAGGGCTATCTGCAGGACTAGAGTTGAGACTGAAGAAACTCATGAATTGTTTTGTAAGATTTATCTTTGGGTTCCCTAGGCGCTCTCAAGTCTCCCG
>NW_027113649.1:436114-440778 GCF_000696795.3 Halyomorpha halys | reverse complement strand
TTAACATTATAAACAGTAGTAAAGCCAATATACCAATGTAATTTCATTCTACTATCTGAAAATTTGTAAACGCTCGCCAGATAAAAATCTCACTATATGAACCATGTAATTATTCTTAGGGGACACATGTCCCAGAATAAAGTTATTTTTTCATTTCATTTCATTTCATTTAAGGTTGTCTCTTTGAAAATGGCCTAATGGCCGAAACGTTGATGAATTTCTAATGTTGAGAGTATATTTGGATCAAAAGTGTATGTGTTAATTAAGTGTATTATACTATTATTTCCGAAAAAAAAAATTTCAATCTGGAAAAAAATATTTTTCCTCTTATCTACTCAAGTTAATAATACAATATTTTCATCAATTTTTCACTACTAATAAGAATGTAAGGAACTACTTTTTTCAAAGAAACTAAATTAAAGATACTTTATATTTAGAGAATTCTAGTAAAGTGTAAAATCGATAGTATAAAGTTGAACTTTCGGTAAGTCGAATTTAAGGAAAAAATTGATGTAACATTCCAGGCATATAGCTGCGCACACACATAACACATACATACACACACGCACAGAGGGGCCATTTTGTGAGACTTTAAAACGTAAATTTCCGTCGAAAATTCGAATTAAAATTTTTTTATATTTCACATATAGTTGAGGTAAAGATAAAGAATGGAAAAAATCTGATGGACAAAATTTAAGAACACGAAAGGAGTAATAGAATTTACATTAATTCTTGCACAACCTAAAGTAAAAGTAATGAAGACATTAAAGTAATTTTTTAAGATCAGAAATAAATAATCAGAATGAAATATCTTCAATCAATGAATTGCGTAGAGCCGTAGATAATTATTTTAGGGCGTAGCATAATCGACCTTAGTTACGCTACTGCAATTATATGTCATTGAGTTATATGGATTAATTTTAACACAAGCTATCGATTTAAAGGAGTATTTTTCACACCTAACAATAAAATAAATTTTAATATAATTGAAATTGATGTTATTACTTTACATGTATTTTTGGGGGATATAATTATTATTGCTTACACGATTGTTATTTCAAATATGATATTATCGCTGAAGATTTTGATATAGAGCCAATAACCGATAAACTACGAAAGAGACAGAAAGGTAGGCCAAGGGATATCGACTCGGAGTGGGTGTGATGACGCCAGCGAGGTATGGATCTCGCGCCGCGACAAACCCTATCCTTCAAATACCGGCCGATATTTCCTCAACGATCGCAATGGCAGTGGGAAAAAGAGTTCAGCTAGAGGAAATGAGAAAAGTATTGTTCCACTTCAAGGCAATTTCTGAGCATTCGCCTCGCAAACTTTGCGGAAAAGCAATTTAAAATAAATAGAAAAAAACCGGCGACTCCTGAAGTGAACATTCTTGCCCCAAGCCATTGCAATGCCTTTGAATATAAAAATCTTCTGGGTGCCTACATGAAAACTTTAACTTATCACCCTACTTCTTATAGTACAAGAGCCGGAAGAAAAAAAGGTAGTTATCTCACCCCAATTTTTAATTACTCCAATGAAAACTATGAATAATTACCAGTCAAAATTGATAGGTCTGCCAAGTATAGGCAGGAGGAATAAAAAATATGCAGCTGTTTCAAAACCTTAAAAAAATACTAATTTTTCATTCAGAGCTCTATATCTTGAAAACTACCAACAGGACTAGAAAATTTAAGAGAACATTATTTAAAGAAAAATTTCTTAAAAATCTACTGAAAGATAAGTAGTTAATTTATTTTGAGAAATCTATATCTCAGGAACTATGGGACGTACAGATGTCTATTAGCACTCAAATTAAAGCTAGTATAATAGACTATAAAGAAGTGTATGACCTTTACCTTCGTAGGAATAGTAGTTTTCATGATATTTGCTAAAATAAATTGATTTATAGTTGTTCGGACAATATATTTGATGTATGAAAAACTTTATTTCAGAAACGATTGGACGTACAGATATCTGCCAGCGCTCAAATTAAAGCTAGTTAAATTGACTACAAAATAGTTAATTATGTTTATCTTTGTAGGAGTAATAGGTTTTATGATATTTGACAAAATAAACTCTCAAAATGTTAATTTATAGTTGTTCATATAAATTGTTGGATTTTTGAAAAAAATATATCTCTAGATCCATAAGACGCACATATGTCTGCCAACACTCAAAATAAAGGAAATTTAACCTTCTATAAAGTAGAAAGTTTATGAAGCTTATTTTCGTATGGGTAGTAGTTTTTATGATATTCACATATGATTATAAATTTGGCAAATGAAAATTTGTCCAAATTATAAATCAATTTATTTTAGCTAATTTCATATAAACTATTACTCCTACGAAGATAAACATCATAAACAACTTTATAGCTCATTAAACTAGCTTTAATTTGAGTGCTAATAGACATCTGTACGTCAAAGGGGTTTTGAGATATAAATTTTTCAAAATAAATTCACTAACCACTGTTTCAGTACGTCCCATACAACATTTTAATGAATTTTTTCTTTTTAAAAAGCTATATCTCGAAAACAATTTAACGTAAATAACTCTATTAGGGATCATAGTATAGCAAATTTACCCTTCTTTAAATGACGTTCTCTTAGGTTTTCTTGTTTCGTTCCTACTTTTTAAGATATAGAGCTCCGAATGAAAAATTAGTTTTTTTTATAGGTTTGAAACAGCCGCCGTTTTGTATTCCTCCTACCTATACTTGGCAGATTCATGAATTTTGTCTATTAATTGTACATAGTTTCCTTTAAAGTAATAAAAAATTGGGGTGAACTAACTGCCTTTTTCTCCTCTTGGGCTCTTGTACTATTATCTCATATATAAAAATGAACATTTGCTGAATGTCCAGGAAGAATGTATACTGGCCCGAATTGAAAAAAAAAAATTAACAAAGCATTTTAAAATTACCTTGATATCACAAAAATAAAAAAGTAAAAAAACAAAGCAATGTTACGGTTGTCATAGTGAAATAAAAACACTGGCTAGATCTGTGTAGACAAGAGGTGTTACGGTGGTCATGGGAAAAACAAAACAGGAGCGATATGTTCAGACGAGTGGATTTTGTTTTTGTGAAGGTGACAGTTTGATTTTGGAACACGTTACGATTGTTCAATGTGAAGTGGTAATAGTTTAAACGCCCTCTGTCTTTACTGTTTGAACTGGAATATCACCATGTGAGAAATGTTGTCATATATGTTTTGTTTTTCAAAATTACGGTGTTATACTTCAATGGACGGTCATTAACACTAGAAGTGGCGATATAGTGCAGTGATGTTTCTTCAGCATGTCCTGGATACGAAACTAATAATGTAAATATAGTTATTAAGGTTAAGCATTTATGTTAAGGTTAAGTCAACCTATAAGTTTTAATAGTTTTATTAATTGATAAGAATTCTTTTTTTTCTTTTTTCATTCTCTGTATATATATTTCTTATTATTATTAAACTTTTGTACATATAGTTCTGCTATTCTTTCTCTGCTTTCAACTTGTTAATTTACTTATGTTTTTTTTGTTGTTCTCGGAATATTACGATAATTCAACAGGTGGGTAGGTAGTTTCTGTTATCTAAATGTAAAGGTATTCGCCAGTGGTCATAATGCAACAACTGTTTATGTAGGGGTATATTTTAGTTACATTGTGGGCATAATGCTTCGGGGTTTTCGTTATTTCCAAGAAAAAATAACGTGGCGCCTAAAGAGTAATTTATTCTTTATTGTTTTGTCCTTTTTTTCCCTTTTGTGATTATATTTATTTTTTTTTTATTTTCCTTTAACTCACCCCCTTCTCCGCTGAGCGTGGGCAACTATAAACGATAAACATATAACTAAGGTAATAAGTCAAATTTGCGGTTATAACAAATAAAAAAGAATAACATTATGAATACCTAAAGAAAAATAATAACATAAAATAATTGTAAATTACCCAGAATTCGTGTTAAGCCAACAGCATTCAACGTACCTAAAAAGAAAAGATTATTATTAATTTAATTCCAGAAATAAAATACATGATATAACTTTTTTAAGAATTTATGTTTTATACTTCATAGGTATAGTAATAACTTCTTTAGAAAATTGTTTCAGTTAAAACTAACATTAGTCCTTGATGCTAACAGATAAGAGACCATTGATAAGAAAGAGGATAGAAGAAAATATTTAGAAAAACAAAAACAAAAGGAAAAATTTATGCATCTTTGTTTCTATTGTGTAGCAAAGTTATTTTATTAGAATATAATGAAAATTTATCGTCTGTCTATAAGAAAAAGCTATTTTAAATTAACAGGACAAACAACAGACATGGAATCATCATACTAAATAGAAGGGAGAGGAAAATGCTTGTCGATTCTGACTATTACATTTATTAGGGGTATTACATTACCAGTGATGCGGCGAGAGGGAAGCGCTGGGATCTCTTGAGCTCTGCTCTACCCCTCACACGTGGGGGATAGAGTGGGCTCAGGGATCCTCAGATCGATTGTGTAAATACTGTATATATTAATTTATCATTATGCTATTTTATTTTTCATACAGATAGTTTGATTATATTCATCTTGTCCATTCTTTAGTTTGTATATATTTTAAGAGAGTTTTTGTTTTTTTTATTATTATTATTTTTATTTATTTATTTTTTTATTTTAGTATGTATCAGA
>NW_027113649.1:431752-435029 GCF_000696795.3 Halyomorpha halys | reverse complement strand
GCCTTGTTTTAAAATTAATATATTTTTTATTTTAAATTGCATTTTTGTCTCAATTTGGTATTTATTCTAATTCTCAAAATTCCATTATTACATTTAATTGTAACTAGTATTCTTCTATTATGTTATTTATTGGGTCGATGTATGCTTTTGAATGAATTGCATACGGAAGCGGAATCTGTTAAAATTACGATTTTTGTATTCTTATATTTTCTGTTGGCTATTTTGAAAGCATCAACGACACCGTATAATTCAGCACTGCATACGCTAAACTTGGTGGGGAGGTTAATCGATGTATTCTGGCTATATCAGACATCATATATCCCGACTGCAACTTTGTTTTTATCTTTAGATGCTTCATCGATGTAGTGATTATTTGTATGACTTATGCTCTAACAGATTACAAACGTAATGGATGATTTACACAGAAAACAAATTCAGAGAATTTAAGTGTACATCCTTGGAAGACAGCGACCTAAAGCTGCAGACGACACGGAGTAGTGCTGACCACACTACGAATTGGACACACTCGACTAACCCAAGTATACTTACTGTCAGGAACATCTAGACCACCATGTAGACAGTGTAACGTACCTCTAACTGTTAACTACATATTGATAGACAGAAGGCATTTGAAAGGCATTACCATAAACTTTGCCACCTTTATTAAACGATAATAGCCTTCACATTCTGGAAATATTTGATTACCTTCAGAAAAAAATATGTACCAATACATAAATCACCATATCAACATTAAACTAACTCAAACCTATGCAAGGTTAGCAATGCTATATCCTATCCTAAACAGAAATTCCAAACTAAAACCAGAAACAACTGTTCTTATATTTAAAACTCTTAAATTTAAATTCTCAGGCCTCTGCTGATGTACGGCTGTGAAGTCTGAGGAGCGGTATCCTTCACGAAAAGGAAAAAACTACAATCTTTTCAAAATAAAGTCCTAAGAATCGCAGTTAATGCTCCTTGGTTCATAAGAAATAGCCAATTGCATCGCGAATTACATATGGAGTCAATAGAGGATTACATCAAAAAAGGTTCATGAAGTTCCATTCCCAGTTGCCGACAGTTAAAGAAGCAATGACCTACAACCTGGGAAACCCAAACTCAACCCGAAGACTGAAGCCCAGACTGCTGCAGGACATTCTGTTATCAATTTTAATAAATATAAAATTAATTCATAGTCACACTACCTTTATTTTACTTTTTATTATTACTCATTTTATTTATTCATTATTATTATTATTTTTTCTATTTTCTTCTCTGGTCCCTTTTTTAAATTAACTTGTTTCGTTTTTACTATTACAAGGCAATTGTTTGTTTTATTTAAGTGTACCAATATCATTATTTTTTGTTATTAATTTTACTTTTCTCTTTTATTAAGAAGCATTATTCTTATCTATTTATATATTTTTTTCTTCTTTTAACAATAACATTGTATATAGTTAGGGGTGTCTTTTATACGAGACTATACCCCCCCCCCCATAATCAACTGTTAAAAAAAATATATATATAATATAATGGTTATATCAATCATGTAAGGCCCAACAGGCCGATCTGGTTTAAAATAAAACATATATAATACCTATACATATAAATAGTTTTTTTTATTTTACCGTCATCGAATATATTTTTTTTCTGTTCCTTTTATCTCTCAATTTTATTTTATTTATATATATTCCTCAATATCTATGCTAACTATTATAATAACTATTACTATTAAATCAGTTTATATATTCTAGTATAGATGTGATGATATAATGAATGTTTTGAAGAGGTCGGTCAGTATGCTTAGGAAAACACCTTTCCTGTGGCAGCAGCCGCAAGGAGGAGGTTGCTCTGGCCCGCTTGAGAATAGGTCATACTCTCCTCACGCACTCTCACCTGATCAGAAAACTGCCACCTCCAACGTGCTAATATTGTCAGTCCATTCTTAGGATTAGACATATTTTCGAAGAGTGTACTCACTATTTACCAACAATAAACAGGATACGACAGACCCCAAATTTATCCAAAACTCTGGCAGATGAGGAAGCTAAAATTACACCAGTATTTGAATTTTTAAAAGAACATCGCCTTCTTTATAAATTATAACTCCTCTTCGATTTTACTGTTTTTTATTTATTTTAAAATTATTTTTCTATTTTTTATTTATTTATTTATTTTTTTTTTACTTTTATCATGCCATAGGCGTTGATGACCAGAGGGTTTTACGCCTTTAAGCAACAAACAACAACAACAACCTTCCCTGTGGATTGCCTCATAATATATTTAAAAAACAACGAATGATTTAACAGAATATAGCAAACATATCAACGCCATGAATTATTTATACAAATAATACATTAAGATCGATATTATTCAGACCCTGTATAAGGAAACACTTGTTACCCCTAAAAGCAACAAAGAACAAGAAGTATTTCCTGGCTGGGAGTGGAGGGTTCCGGGAACAGGGAGGGAGGAAGGGAGTACTGTCGTTCTCAATGGGCTCCATTCACAACTCCTCCTTTCATAAACTGGTCATCGATGTTCTAGCCATCAATTCATTCCCTACTCTGGGATAAATGCGCAGTCATTGATGGCTCTCGTACGCTCAAGTATATATGAGAAAAATACAATTATTATTATTGGGCGACAGACTATGGAGGTCCAAGTATTTCCGAATACATCGCGCGTTTTTGACGTGTTTTTTTCGTAGGGTGGGTTCGTCACTCCCACGCCTATTCTTTGCGAGTGTCACCCATTGGCTAGTGGGCCTGCCTACTAATGCCCAGGGGTAGGTCGTGAGTGAGTTTTGTTATAAGTACATAAACAATGGAAAAAAGTACGATGTTCGAAAATTTTGTACGATGTTGTCTAGCAATTTTGGTGATCGAAATTACCGACTTTTTCAAAAGAATTCTTGATATTTACATGATTTTTTCAGTAGCTTTTTAACATGAGATGATAGATTTTATAAATTAATTTATATTAGAAATCTCTACTACTTTATTACTTTATAAGTAATAAATCTTAACTTTGCTAGAAAAGTAGCTAACTTTAAAAAAAAAATATTGATTTGACATATTCAATTGGACATCTATCTCATAAGATGTAATAAATAAACTGATTAACATGGGATGAAAAAAATAATGGTACATGAAACACATTTTTAAAAGTCAACTAACCTTCAAATTCCTCTCGTATCCAATCTTTACAATCCAAAACCCTTCGTAAGATCCTCAATGCTCCTTATTTTGTTACTAATAAAACCATCCATAAAGAC
>NW_027113649.1:426225-431491 GCF_000696795.3 Halyomorpha halys | reverse complement strand
TTGTAAACTGTTTTTAGAGTTCTACTACTGGGTAGTTTCTCTACATCCTGTATCATATCATTATGTCATTATGATCAAATTTACTGGTTGTATTTTCTATACAGTTGTAAATATCAATAAATCAATAAAAAAAAAATAAAAAAAGTCAACTATCATCAGGATTAAAGGCAAAAGTATTAGAAATATGTGTACACACAATAATTTGATATGGAGGTCAAACATGGTCAGCAACAGAAAAACAAATAAAAATTTTAAAAAGTGTGGTATCAAAAGAAAAGATCGCAATAGAAAATTACAATCTAGGCTTAAAGTTTTTTAAAATATATTTTAATGGCATTGGAATTTTCCATACAACCAAGTATACATTTATTTGTATTCCCATTATCCCCATGGTCGGGGGTCAAAGTTTTTCCTTTTGTGGGACCGCCACTCAATGAAAAAATACAAAGCCCCAGCCCGGATTCGAACCGTCACCGCCAATAGATCTCAGAATGGTAAGGCTATGGTCAACCACTGAGCCACGGGCCTATATGATTAAAGATAAAAGCCTAAAAAATAGCACAACAACTGAAATTGTGGTGGGCCGAACATGTTGCCAGACTTAATACAAGAAGGTGGTCCAAAATTGTAACAGGATGGATGCCAAAGGAACACAAGAGAAGGACAGGAAGACCAATCACAAGATGGCGAGATGAGAAAGTGCAAAGAGGAGGAGAATGTAGGGCTACTGTTGCTAGGAATAGGGAACTAAGGACTAATGTAAAAAAAAACATTTTCTAAATAATCATTTATACTGGTGTTCAAATACAGAAGAGAAAATATTTTATTTAATTATAGGCAAATTATCATTTTATTTTAAATTAAGATCAACAATTTTAAACAACGTAGGAGTGAAAACTTTGCAATAGTTTATGAACTAGACTCAAAACTCCCAAGAGAGAGGGTTATGGTTCGGTAAAAGATATAAACAAAGCTGTTATTACTATTATTTTGTATTCAATAGACAACAATCCAATAGAATGCAAATATATTGTGGCGTAGACTGTAGTTACTATGTGACAATATTGTGGCGTAGACTGTAGTTACTATGTGACAATATTGTGGCGTACACTGTTGTTACTATGTGACAATATTGTGGCGTAGATTGTAGTTACTATGTGACAATATTGTGGCGTAGACTGTAGTTACTATGTGACAATCCTTGCTTAGGGATAATCTATAGACCAGAGGTGGCCAACAAGTCGATCTCGAAATGTCGGGTGGAATTTTGAGTAACATGAACTCCGAGCGATTGTAGAAGACAAAACTTTCTAGCAATATTTTAATGCATTTTGGAAATTTATTTAAATTAATATTCTATCAAATTCCAAATGGACCAATTTAAATAATGATTATTCACTTAATTTTTACTAGAATTATTTTTTTATTAAATAAATCAAAACTTGTATCCTTTTTTGTCTCAACACTTTGTATTTTTCACCTGTCCAACGTTTCGGCCATATTAGCCATCCTCAAGGACATCTTCAATTATAATTTCTTCCTCACATTAAATTTAGAGTTACTTTTGCAGGCTATTCTGCCCAGGTCATTCTTTAATTATAAGTTAAAAGCCAATTTTTAAAATTTAAAATCATAATTATTTAATTCTTCTTATATAAGATTATCCACACAAATTCACTACCACATTACAAACCATTTTTCTACATATTTATGATTTTAAATTTAAAAAATAGTCTTTTGACTTATTAATTATAATTAAAGAATTACCTGGGCAGAATAGCCTGCAAAAGTAACTATAAATTTAATGTGAGGAAGAAATTATAATTGAAGATGTCCTTGAGGATGGCTAATATGGCCGAAACGTTGGACTGGCGAAAAATACAAAGTGTCAAGACAAAAAAGGACACAAGTTTTGATTTATTTAATAAATAATTACCTTGTCTCAAGAAATTGAAATAATACAATAATAGAATTATTTAGTTAAACTAAAAGGGTTTAAGAGAATTTTCTTCGTTCGTTTCAGTTTGAATGATATTTGACAAAAAGAAAAGCAATAGATTTTTTTTTTTTTACGAAATGAAAAAATCTACATTTTATTAAATTACAATTTGAATGCTGATCGACATATGTACTTCTAATAGTTCCTGAGATAGTCTTTAGAGTAAAAAGGTAGTAAATTATTGAGATATAATATAAGTCACATTAGACTAAATTATTTTGACACGCTATTATAACCATGAGTTCTCAATAAAATTACACAATATTGACAAAAAAAAAAAAGATAAGCGAAAGAAGATGAAGAAAAAATGAATATTATGCGTCTGAATGACGTATTTCTGACGATACGGCGATAATCCTACAAATAGCTGGAATATAAATATGAATCAATTTACCCATCGGACGAATTGGTTATGTAAAAATCTACATTAATCGATGTAAAATCACCAAAATAATGTTGAACAAAATCGTTGAGAACTCATGGTACACTCTCATTGTAAGCCTAAAAATTTTTGCGGTTATAGAATTGTTTTTTGTTTTTTAAAATTTATTTATTGTTATTTACAACTGTATACATATATACATATATACATGTATACATCAAGTAAATTTGCTGTAAGTGATATTATGACATGATACAAACATGTGGAGAATCTACCCATTGATAGAACTCCAAAAACATTTCTAAAGGAGAAGATCTCGAGGCCATCTTCTTTTCAGACGCTAGGAGGATTATTAGGTAGTGAAGGAGAAGCCAGGTCAGAAACAAGTGGATTTGGGTGGTTGAGAAGTTTATCATGGAAGGAATGGTATCTGGTTCCGGCCAAATCGAGAACAAAGGGTACATTGAGGTCCTGATGGATGATTTGATTTGTGACAAAGTAAGGAGCATTAAGGATTTTGGACAGTAAGGATTGGATTCTGGAGGAATTTGATGGTTTAGTGGAGCCCCAAAGCTCAACTCTGTATGTCCAGATAGGCCTTATAATAGTCATATAGATCAGTCTTTTGTAATGGATTGGCAATTTAGACCGTTTGTCTAGTAAATGTTGTGGTCGTCGGAATCGACAAGCAGTTTCTTGTCTTTTTAGTCTTGTATGAGGATTCCATGTCAGTCGTTTGTCGAGATTTAGTCCTAGGTAACAGATCTGTTCGACAGGAATAAGTGGGGTATTATTAAAGGATACTGTAGGACAAGAGGTGAATAGAATGGTAAAATTAAATTTTGATGATACCTTCGGATCTGCCTTACCAAATTGTGTTCCTCCGATTTTGTTATAGTAAAATTCCCACAGTTTTTAATTATCAAAAGTAGTACATCTAGAAAATTCATAGACGGATTCATATAAAAAAGGAAACAAAATTCAGAGAACATTTTTCAAGGTATTGGACATGTCTCAGTGATGTGACTTTAAAAAAAATACTGAAAAGACTGGTAAACATATTTTTTTTTTATGTATCTGATTTATGTAAAAACTAGAACAATAGATTACCCACCACCTATCAGCAGGTGTTCTCCAAGGATCCTGCCTTTCCCCTACCCTATTTAACATATATACTAGTATTTCAGACCTTCCCTCACACCCATCTTTAGATGCTGTGACATAGCTATTGATGCATAAAATAATAACACATCTATTTATGCATAAAATAATAAATACATATGCATAAAATATAATAAACTGGTTACATATATAATTACAGGCTCATTAAAAAACTTTGAGTCTACTTTAAAAAATGGTAGATTAAACTTAACGAACCGATAACACAAAATATCATATTCACAAAAAGGAGATATTATCCGTAATCAAAACATAATTATGAATGGTACCACAATCCTATGAGCTTATTCATTCAATTACTCAGGTCTGGAAATTAGCGAACCTTTAACCTTTTCCATGCACATACAAAGCATGGAAGAATGCAGACAGTACAAGATCCAAAGAGGAGAAAAAATGCAGTCATTTCAACCAAACATTTGATTTAATTTAATTTTTTTAAAATAATTTATTTATTGTTATTTACAACTGTATACATATATACACATCACGTAAATTTGTTGTAAGTGATATTATGACATGATACAAACAAGTGGAGAAACTGATAGAACTACAAAAACATTTCTAAAGAATAAATATGAGAAAGAAAAAAGAGGTATTTGAGAGGGTGAAAAAAATGAAAAGAAATATTTAACAGAAGAATCCGTTTAAAGTGCGAGGAAACAATTAAATAAGTTTCGTTTATTTGTGTATTTTTGCTTACTGCACCCTGAACATCTCCTCATATTATATTTATCACATGTTTTTTTCTTAAATCATTTTTTCTTAGGATACTTCAGGACATCCTTAAAATAAAAGAGAATGAAGGACGGATTAGGGCGGATCAATGAAATAGTGGGCTACTAGCTCGCTACAAATAAATAAATAATACATAAGACTACATGAAAGAGGTCGATCAATAATTGACATGGTTCTCGTCAGACGAAATATTTCATTCGTCCGGCAAGAATGAAAACATTACGCGTTACGCTCAGTAGTGGAGTATGGAATTAGATTGAGCTGTTAGTACTATTATTATTAATATAAAGTACAATAGCAAGGCCAACTGAAAGGATATTGTTCCATAATATATATAATATATTAGCTCTAGTTCAGTTTAATGTATCGATATAATATGACGAATCTACAGCATCCTCTTTCATCACAAATAACTCAACCCATAAAATAAAACTGCATAAATTATGCAGCGTATATACAGCTGAATTACATGCAATAGCCTCAGCACTCCACTTCTCCATGACAGTGACGAATACTAACATAGTTATCATTACCGACTCTTTAAGGTCACTAAAAGCCATGATGATCATTTACCCGACACACCCAGCAATCATAAAAATTCACAATTATACCAACATGCTGGAAAACTTGGGAAAAACTGTTTTCTTTATATGGGTGCCGGGTCACGTGGGGATCGCTGGAAATGAACTGGCGGACATTGGAGCTAAACAAGCACTTAAGAAATAAGTCTTCCGATGACAAAAAATGAAACATCAGCTAGTTGGCAAGCCATGTGGGATGAAAACCCGCCAAGCAAATTAAAAACTATTAAAAACACCATTAAACCATGGACCACATCAAACCGTTCCAATCGCAAGGAGGTAGCTATAGCCAGATTGAGAATAGGTCATACGAATTTAACTCATACATATCTGATCAGTAAACAACCACCGCCAAAATGTCAATACTGCAACAGTGTGCTTACGATCAGT
>NW_027113649.1:417238-425595 GCF_000696795.3 Halyomorpha halys | reverse complement strand
TCTGATTATTGTAGTGTATACTAATTTTTTGTTATGAATGGGAAGTTTAGAGCGTTTACGACGGAGAGTAAAGGTGATCTGGTGGGATTTTTCAGGATTTATTTTGATTCTCCAGTTTTTACACCATTCTTCAATAGATGTTATGTGTGCCTGTAGTGTTTGTGATCCATTAGTTGGGTCGTTGTTAACAGAAAGTATACATGTGTCATCAGCGTACGTTGTTAGGACTGTGTTAGGGTGGGTTGGGATGTCAGCTGTATAAACCGTATAAAAAATGGGACCTAAGATACTAAGAGAAAAATATAATGAAATAGAATTATAAAGCGCGAAACATGGGCGTTGATGACCTCAGGGTTTTACGCCCTAAAGCTCCATACAACAACAACAACGAGAAATAAATAATAAAATGGGTGAGTAAAGGACACATATAACACTTATTGAAAATCTTTGAAAACATCATACTATACTAGGAAGTTTTATTGCTTTGCAAGTTTTAATAATTCAATTAAATAAATATTATGATTTGATAAAACAAAAATTAATTTATAAAATTAAAAAGAATATTATGAAAAAGAAGGTGTGGTTAAACAGGGGTGTGGTTACAAGGAAACAAAAACAGTTTATTATATTATTATTATAATAATAATATTATATAAATTATTTATTTGCCGTCGACGTAGAGCTTCATCAGCGCTAAAAATATTAAAAAAAAAAAAAATATTTTGACATAACAGGATAAAATACAATAAGGAAAATTAAGGTAGTGTTAAAATTATATAAATATAAGTGAAAACAAAATAATATACAAATGAAAGAAAAGAAGAAATAAGAATATAAAAAAAATACACAAACTATCAGATTAAAAATGAAAAGTAATAACACGTAAAAATAGAAATTTATAAATGAGAAAAAAAAATTTAACACACTAAAACATGGAAAATAAAGAAGTAAGTTGAGATAACATAAAAGTCGAGAAAAAATAAATGCAATAAAATAAATAATAATAATAATTATAAATGAGTAAAGAACAAATAAGAATAAATACAATAAAATAAGTAATAATAAATGAGTAAAGAACAAATAAGAATAAATACAATAAAATAAGTAATAATAAATGAGTAAAGAACAAATTAGAATAAATACAATTAATTAATAATAAAAATGACCTAAATAGTTTGCGTAAATTTTTTATATTCTTATCACTGTATGTTTTATATTTATATTATTTTATTTCTTCTTTTCTTTCATTTGTATATTATTTTGTTTTCACTTATATTTATATAATTTTAACCCTACTTTAATATTCCTTTTGTGTTTTATCCCATGATGTCAAAAATATTTAGTTGTTTTTTGTATCTTTTCGATTTATTAAGCTTATTTACTATTTATAACACAATTAAAATAATTTTAAAAATAAATAATTGAGAATTAAATAATTTATCCACTTTTTAAAATCTTTTTTAAATCATATTATTAATTAAAAATAATTTTATTCCACAATATATTATACAAAAAAGAAGAAAATGAATAAAGTTAAATGAATTTGAAATAATAATTCTAACAAATAAAAAATGTATTCGATTATTTTTTTTTCGTGGATGATAGTAGAGGGGGGTAATTTTCTATTCTCGTTTTAATATTTTAAACTGAATATCAGTGTTTTCACAATATTATTTTACGTTAATACAATCATTAAGTCAATACATGTAAAGAAATAAATTTGAAACGTAATGAAAAACATTGAGATCAGTATACTAGAAAGCTTATTGATTTAGTATTATTTTTAATATTTTGCTATTCAATTACAATATTACTATATTTTATTTTTAAAAAAAAAATAACCTTAAATATCTATAAAAAATATAAATAATATTTTATTATCAATATACACAATTTTGATCCATTTACCATTTAAACTTTTATTCTTAACTAACTCTCAAACGTTTCGGCCCTCAGACCATTTTCAAGGAGACAATCTATACAAATTTTTTTTGTTTTTACAACAATTTGATGTTAAAATTGCTATAAAAACAAAAACTTTTTCTATTTGAGAATGGCCTGAGGGCCGAAACGTTGGAGAGTTGGTTAAGAATAAAAGTTGAGAGTTAAATGGATCAATATTGTATATATTAATGATAAAATAAACCACTGTAAAACAATAACCGACATTTTTTCTTCTCTGGGTTATATTTTTAATTAAAAATAATTTGATTACTTTAATGAAAACTATGCATAACTACTAGTTAAAATTGATGAGTCTGTCAAGTAGGGGGAATAAAAAATGGTGGCTGTTTTAAAACGGTAAAAAAACACAAGAAAAGCTAAGAGAACCTCATTTAAAGAAGAGTAAATTTGCTAAAATATGACCCCTAATAAATTTATTTACGTTAAATAGTTATCGAGATAGCTTTTTAAAAAGCAACATTTCATAAAAATGTTGTACAAAATGTATTGAAAGATCAGTTGTTAGTGAATTTATTTTTTGAGAAATCAATATCTCAAAAACATACAGATGTCTATTAGCACTCAAATTAAAGCTAGTTTAATGGGCTATAAAATAGTTTAAGAAGCTTTTTTTCGCAGGAGTAGTAGTTTTCATAATATTTGCTAAAATATAGATTGATTTATAGTTGTTCAGACAAATTTTCATGTACCAAATTTATATTTAAATGCGAATATCTTAAAAACTATTACCTCTACGAAAATACGTACATAAACTACTTTATAGTAAGTTAAATTTAACAGTTAAAGCAGACATATGTACGTCTTATGGTTCTAGACATATATTTTTTTCAAAAATCAAACATTTTATCCGAACAACTATAAATCAATTTATTTTAGCAAATTTTCATAAAAACTACTATTCGTACAAATATAAAGGTCATAAATTACCTTATAGTACATTAAATTACCTTTAATATGAGTGCTAATAGACATTTATACGTCACATAGTTCCGGAGATTATTTTTTATTATTCATTATTTTTCGTCTCTTCAAAAATCAAGTAAATGGACTTATATCTTTTATACATATGAGTACAGATATAGTATCTTAAAATTATTATAATTCCATTTACTACTACTATACTTTATTTTGGGAGCGCGGTGATACTGTGGTAAGGCACGATGCTATTATCTCCAAGGACCCGGGATCGAATCCTACTGGGCAGACTATTATTTTCTGTTAACCCTGTGGGTTCTGTAGCCCTCATGCGATCCACCCAACCTCTTTAAGTAGGTACCCTTGGGTAAAAATCGTGCATGATTTTGACCAAATTACCTACTTGCACAACCGTTAGTCCAGTAAAAGTACTTCCTTAACAAGTACTGAACCATTAACCATTCGTGGGTTGCAGTGCTACAGATTTTGATTTTGATTTTGCATTACTGTTTTGGTATGCCTCTGTAAAATCACATCACATTGAGGCAGATTGTAATACTTTCCAATAAACAAGTTTTAATTTGAAAAGAAGTTTGTATATTGGTTAATTATGTAATTGGTTATTTAATTATATGTTCACATTTACATATTGGCCTCTACGTCTTTATTATATGTATTCTCTTTACCCAGGACACTATGATATAGTTCCCCGTAGAGAACTGTAAACAGCTGCCAATAACTGAAGGCAATATAATCTAATTATCTAAGGTCATCGACCGCCTGCCTCCGCTCTTACATCACCGGCTGTCCTACCGTCTCTATCGCTCTGCCAAAGATCGACAAAACTATCGATAAATAACTAGAAATCCTATAATACTTATACCTAAAAATTCGATTTTACAAAAATCGGAACCATGGTTAACAATATCGATGATGAGGGGGAAAAAATAGTTATCGTCAATATTTTGTAATATTTATAAATAATTGACTGTATAATTTCAAATATGAAGATGGTCAGGGTTTCGGTCTTTTGTAATTCACTTTGTAAATTTCTATCAGGGCAAATATGATAAATAAAACAGTTAAGAACATTTTGAAAAAGTAACATAATACGATACAAAAAGGTAAAGTAAGGTATAGTTAAAATAATGAAAAAATAACTGAAAAGTTATTTTCAACAACATACCAAATTTTCTATTATTTATTTCTATGTTTCTATGAATGATGGGAGGGGAGGGAGATTATGCTCATTTAATTTATTTATTTTTATGTTTATATACATTTAGAGATTTCATTTATTTATTTCTATATTTTTCATTTTATATATTTATTTATTGTATGAATATGTACAATTGCCATTATTACTCATTTCCCAAGTTTGAGGCAGATTGTAATATTACCAATAAATAAATATAAAGTAATATCAAATTGCTGTATTTGAATATATCGACATTTCGTCCAATTCGGCCATTCTCAAGGGCAATCTATCACAAACAGCTTTTATTATACATATGGTCCTTAAAAATTCCAAACAAATAAAAAAATATTAATAAATTATCATACCTTAATACAATTTTAGAATCACATCATTTAAGATTTTAAGTAAAATTAATTTTTGAACAATATGAGATAAAATTAATGTTAATAATTATAGTTAACCTTGATATGAATTTAAATAATAAAATAAAGAGGAATTTAAAGGTTGAATGTGATAAAAAGTCTTAATTTTTAATTTAATGTGAACAATTTGCAAATTATACATAACCTAAGAATTGCTTTTTAACATAATTATATGATCCCCTAATTTTTTAATGTGTCATAGAGTAATATATAAATGACCAGGGCAGAATAGCCGGCAAAAAGTTTTTTTTTGTGGTTATAAACTGTACTAAGGTATGATAATTTATTATTAATATTGTTAATTGTTTGGAATTGTTAAAGATCATATGTGTAATAAAAGCTGTATTTGAAAGATTGTCCCTTGACCGAAACGTCGGACTTATAGATGAATAAAAAATGCTTTGAGACTATAATGGATAAAGTTATTTAAACAATATAAAATAGTCTAAAGTATAAATAAAATAAAATAAAACGTTTGACAAGTTTTTCTATATTTGAAATTAATATTTCACCCTTTTAAGGGCATTAAGTCTAAATTTTGTTAATTAATTTTATTACCAAAAAATTGGGCCAACCTATATTCTTCCGGGGAAAATCCTTTATAGTACAAGAGCCGGGAAGAAAAAAAGGCAGTTATCTCACCCAATTTTTGATTACTTCAATGAAAACTAAAAGTATAATTACTAGTCAAAATTGATGAGTCTGCCAAGTATAGGTGAGGAGAAATAAAAAATGGCGGCTGTTTCAAAACCTTAAAAAACCCTAATTCTTCATTCGGAGCTATATACCTTAAGGTAGTTTTTAAAGTATAGAGCTCACAACACTAGAAAACCTAAGAGCACATTATTTAAAGAAGAGTAAATTTGCTGAAATATTAGCCTTAAAAGAGCTATTTAAGTTCTCGAGATATAGCCTTTTAAAAAGTAAAAAGGAAAATCTAAGAGAACATTCAACGAACAAGCAAAGATTATATGCATATAAATATATTTCCTTAATAGAAGGACCTTAATTAATTAGAATAGATAATATAGTAATTAAATGCGTACATAAAACATTCAATATGTTATTAATATAATATCCTGTCGACGTAAAGCATTGTGACTGCAAAAATGAACTCTTTTACAATATTAAATTGTTCATTGGCTATAATGTTTTATCTTCAACCCATATTCATTCTTCGTTTACGAGCCGGTAGAATAAAAGTCAGTCATTTCACCCCAATTTTTTATTACTTTGATAAAAGCTATGTATAATTACAAATCTAAATTGATGGGTCTGCCAAGTATAGGTAGAGGGAATAAAAAATGTAGGTTGTTTCAAAATCTTAAAAAAATGTTTATTTTTCATTCGGAGCTCTATATCTTATAAAGTACGAACAACACAAGAAAATCTATGAGAACGTCATTTAAAGAAGAGTAAATTTGCTGAAATATTACCCCTGAAAGAGCTATTTACATCCAATAGTTCTCGAGATATAGCTTCTTAAAAAGCAAAATTTCTTAAAAAACTACTGAAAGATTAGTAGTTAGTTAATTTATTTTGAAAAATCTATATCTCAGGAACTATGTAACGTACAGATGTCTAATAGCACTCAAAGTAAAGCTACTTAAATGTACTAACAAGTAGTTCATAACTCAAATCTTCGTAGGAGTAGTAGGTTATGTGATATTTGAAAAATAAATTGATGTTTACTTATTTGGACATTCAATGTGAAAGATGAACTATGTGACGTACAGATGTCTATTAGCATACAAATTAAAGCTAGTTTAATGGACTATAAAGAAATTTATGACCTTTACCTTCGTAAGAATAGTAGTTTTCATGATATTTGCTAAAATAAATTGATTTATAGTTGTTCGGACAATAAGTTTGATTTATGAAAAACTTCATTTCAGAGACCATTAGACGTACTGATGTCTGCCAGCACTCCAATTAAAGCTTGTTAAATTTAATATAAAATAGTAAATTATGTTTATGTTTGTAGGAGTAGTAGGTTTTATGATATTTGACAAAATAAACTCACAAAACGTTAATTTATAGTTGTTCGTATAAAATGTTGGATTTTTGAAAAAATATATTTCCAGATCCCTAAGACGCACATATGTCTGCCAACACAGTTCTGAAACGTTGCTTTTTAAAAAGCTATATCTCGAAAACTATTTAACGTAAATAACTCTATTAGGGATCATATTTTAGCAAATTTACGATTCTTTAAATTTATGATATAGAGCTCAGAATGAAAATTTTTTTTTTTATCGCTTTGAAACGGCTCTATTTTTTATTACTCCTACCTTTACTTAGCAGACTCATCAATTTTGAATATTAATTACACATAGTTTTCATTAAAGTAATCAAAAATTGGGGTGAGATAATTGCCTTTTTTTCACCTCTTGGACTCAGGTATCCCGAGTGTATATTGATTTTTTTATTTAAATTTTTATTCAATTATAAATACCCTGGAGGGGCAGATTGTGTTAGTTGAAATGCGAATTATTATAATCTGAGAACAAAACTTAGGGTGGTCTCAGAGATAAAGGAATATGTCGTATCTAGTGACGTCATCGCCGTTGCAGTGACGTCTTCTAGCCGCTTCCCGGTGCAGGTTCGGCGGTTGGCGAAATGGTGAAAACCATGAAATCGCTTCGTCTTATGTTTGCATGTCCTGGAGTCAGGTTTTGGCCGGCATGCCATGATAGATTATTTCGGGCGGCTTCGCGGTCGTAACGTCTTCAGGATCTTCTGGTGAACGCGGTAAGGGGAGGCATCAAAAAATGAGACTCCTGACCCAGACTTTATACAAACTCAAAAAAGAGCCGAAAAAATCGGATTACTAAAATCCGACAGCACCCTTAACCCTTCATGGATTGTAGTGGTACATATTTTAATTTAATATAAAATAGGTTTTTGGATATTAAAATAGATTGCAAGGGCTTAAATACAACATTAAGAAATTTCTTGTAAAGTATTTTAATTTAGTTTATTTTAAAATAATACCCACCTCACATTCTTACTAGACATTAAAAATGGTTGAAAGGGTTTGATAATTAACTTAAGGAGATAATAATAATAATATAGACATTGAATAGCCAAATATATAATATAAATATTTTAGAAAAAATAATATCCAATACAGAAAGTCATATAATTTAATGGAGAATTACGAGAAACGCATAAAAAAAGGTCTGTTTTAGTAAGAGTTTTATTTGACTGGGGGTTTTCCGTTTCGGTATAGCCTGATGACGTTTTCATGTCACCATAGTAATTGAATAAATAACTTTTATAGGCTTATAGTTATGCGGATTAACTTTTTTTTTTTAAATTTATTTATTGATATTTACAACTGTACATAAAATACATCAAGTAAATTTGAGGAAATCATAATGGTATGGTACAAGGATGTAGAGAAACTACCCATTGTTAGCACTCTAAAAACATTTTTACAATATAAGGTCTCGAGGTCATCTTCTTTTCAGACGCCTCGGAGGATTATCCGGAATAAAAGAGGAAGCAAGATTAGAAACTAATGGGTTTCAATGGTTAGGGAGTTTTGTAATGGAAGGATTGATATCTGGTCCGGACTAGATCGGTTACAAATGGAACAGATGTGGATGATTTTATTGGTGACAAAGTAGGGAGCATTGGGATTTTATGAAGGATTTTGGATTGTAAGGATTGGATGGAGAGGAATTCGAAGGTTTAGTCAACGCCGTATTTCCAGATAGTAGGCCTTATATAATTGTCATGTAAACCAGTCTTTTGTAATGAATTGGAAGTTTGGACCGTTTGTCTAGAAAGTGCTGAAATAGTCGAAATCGACGTGCAGTTTCCTGTATTTTCAGTCTTGTGTGAGGATTCCA
>NW_027113649.1:411287-417028 GCF_000696795.3 Halyomorpha halys | reverse complement strand
CTCAGGTCGAAACGTCGGCATAAAATAAATAAATATGGTTTTGTTTATTTATGTTGTTCTTTGCTGACCGCACCCCCCCGACAAACTTCTTCAAGAAAGAGTAAAGGTGATTTGATGGGATTTATTTTTATCCTCTAATTTCGACACCATTCTTCGAGGCTTGGGATATGGGACTGTAGAGATTGGGATGCAATCAAAGGGTTATTATTAACTGTGAGCACACATTTGTCATCAGCATACGTAGTAAGGATAGTATTAGGAGTTGTTGGGATGTCAGCTGCATAGACGGTGTACTGAGGACGGGACCGAGGATGCTACCCTGAGGAACACCAGCGGATTGAAAATAGAGGGATGAATAGAAACCATTGTGGTTTGCTTGGAATAATCTATTAGTAAGAAAGGAACGGATGGTCAGAAAATATGTAGGAGGTAGGAATTTACGGAGATTGTAAAGCAGTCCCGGGTGCCAGACTAGATCAAAAGACTGTTCTACATCGAAAAAGACTCCTACGCAGTACATTCCAGGCTATAAAGAAGACAAGACAACATCCACCACACGATGACATTGCTGGATAAATGGAATGAGAGGTTCGGAATCCAAATTGGTGATTGTAAGCGTTTCAACTGAGTTTTTGAGGATTTGGCCATGATAGGTAATAGAGAGATAGGGCAGTAGGAGGATGGGTATTCTGCTGGCTTATTGTGTTTGGGTATCATTTTGAATATAGATAATTTCCATGGGTCAGGGAAATATGTGGAACGGAGAACGGCGTTATGGATTAACTTTAATAAATCATTTTAAGTATTTTCAATATTGATTCAATAACAATTAAACATTGAATTAATTGTTTAGAACAAATTGTGAATTTTCGTAAAATGCTATTCTTTTGTTTTTCTACTATAGCTTCCGTTCTAGAACTAGCAAGGATTAATTTCATATTAAAATAGGCTATTAAGTTAAAGTTGTGTGATAAAAATATTTTAATAATTTTACTAAGTACATTTAAATGTAAGCAAAACATCTAATTTGAAAAGAAAAAAATGGTCAACATGTTTTCAACAGTATAGTGGAGGTTTAACTATAAGCACAAATTAACACAAAAAAATTAATAATAAAATATATATATTATACTTTGGTTATAATAGGATATTTAAATATAATATAATAAGGAGGATGTCTAGACGACTCATCAAAGCATTAGAAGGACCTTGCATTGTCTTGCACTGGCCTAGACCTTGCCGTTTTCTATCCCATTAACTAAATCTGACTAGTAGCACTTACCTGGCTTCCTGAGATTGTGCCAACTTGCTAGGCGAGGTGAGGAATACCTATCTATTGATTCAGCACTGGTTTGCATTTATTTAATATTTTTTTTTTTTACTGTTAAATATTTAAAAAAATCATAAACATATAATTTATGAACGTTTTTGTATTTCTTGGGACTGGTTATTATTGTTTAAATGAAATAAATTATATCCAATTTTAGCCCCAAAACAATTAATTTTTCTTTATAAGTCCGCCAACTCGGCCATTTTAAGGACAAACTTTTATTTTTTAATAATTTATTTATTAAAAAAAATATTTAAGGGGTTATCCCCCTTAGTTTATATTAAATATTTATTAAGGGTTATAATTGATATGCATTGCCTACCTTTTAAAGATTCTCGATATTATTAAGGTTTTTCGCCAACTGTCCCGATACCTGGTCAAGGTGGGATATCTTTCAAGGAACCTTTCATAGTGACCCTGGATATATACACACGTGTTTATTTGCTGTATGGGTCCCGAATCAGAGCTATAGACACTTTAGTGTACGACAGTTTTTGACGAAGGATCAGAGGCCAACGAAGCAGGTACAAACCCTACCTAGACATGTCAAACTTTCCCAACCCTCCTCGGGCCTAGGGGGGACGAATACCTATGGGGGCTTCTGTCACCTATGGCCAATGAGGAATTAGATTCAAAAAAAGGTAACGCCTCTAAGGGGAGGTGGGGGAAAATGGGCAGGACAACTAGACCACGAAAAAGGGGCATTGAAGACGAAGGAACAGAAGTAAGAAGACTGAAGAGAGGGCGAGATGCACTTTGACCATACGAAGTCCTAAGAACGGCTATGAGACCTGAACGCCATCTCTTATGAATAAGATGACACCTATGGAACTCCATCCCTTATGCAAAGATACCACGCCACACCACGATATAAATCATTCAAATCAGCAGCTATAAGTATATATTAAGCAGTAAGTAATAATGTAATAATCATATTTTATGGCAACCATTTATTTGAATCATTTGAATAAAAACATTTATCAATAAATTGTAAATAAATACTTAGTTCCTTTATGTAGTTTATTTACTATTATATTACACAATACCACTCCTTATTATATTATATAGTTAATGGTAGCAACACTTTATTAATATAAAGCTATTTAATTTGTAAACTGGTAAACACATAAAAAGCCTTTGGAAAGGAATCCAATTATAATAATAGTTTTGCAGGACAAAATATTAATTAATTAATTAACTTATTTTTTGATAATAGCCTTCAGCGATTATCCTGCTATCTCAACTAAATCCCGAAAAGTAGATAGCATAATGGATTTTTTTTTTAAATTCTTTATTGCATTGGATATTTTGAGCTTATATTCAAATTGCAATAATGTACAATTCACATTTTGAAAAACTATCCTGACATATTAATTAGTTTTAAACTGGAGTGACAACGCGATCGTATCAACATTGGATGGTGTATTTTCCAAAGAACTAGTAATAGGGTAGGGGAATTCATGATATGTTAAATGTAAAAAGTTTTACAATGTTAAATATTATAAGTATTGTGAGCAGCCCTATTTAAAGTCATGTTATATACATAAGAGCTCCTAGCGGATTTTTTGGTTAATTTGTTTTTTAACCTTTACTTCATGTTATTGTTTTCTTCTAAGTTTTGATTAAAGTAATTTATTACTATATGCCGAAAGCGAGTGAAAAGTAGAAGTTGTGTGAGAGTTTGGCTATTGATTTGCCTTGTTGGTTTTTAACTTGTAAGGAAGAAAGTCAAGATGAGCTAATTGACAACTGTCATTACATTACTATTATTGTCATCCATTGCTTTATTAGTTTTAAAAACAATACCTAAGCAATACTAACAAAAACAACGAGCAAGTAACCTAACACAACTACAAATAAAACGGAGACAAACTGTCTGTTTCGTGAAGTCAATCTCCATTTAACAGTCTTTCAATCATGTTATATGTTATATCTTTTTAACATGGCAAAAGAAGGAAATGTTTCTTGTTAATGAGTTAACATAAGTTTTTTCATTTAACACACTTTAAAATGTTAAACTAAAGATCTTGAACCCTTCCAAATACTTCTTAATTCCTCATACAAATAATACATTTTAACTTAAAGCGAACACGCCTATCCTTTCGCACTTAAAATCCGAAAAACAAATTTCAAAGCAAATATTTGATCGAACAGTCTGTTACAAAAGGACGGTGATAATGTGTTTCCTAAGATAGGATTGTTTGGCGTGTCTTTTCCGAACCGGTTATATCCCGTTTTTCATCTAGAAGACAATTGTCACTACAATTACGTATTTAATTGCACTAGGTTCAAAATGAAGTCTTTCGTAATGTTTGTAGGTAATACAGTCATATATATGCATACACACTAATGGGCAGGCTCAGCCAGTATATAAAAGTTCGCCTTCCTAATCTCTACAATTTATTAATGCAATTACTTCAATTTATTATTTGTGATAATAAACATGTGAATTAGAGTGAAAATAATTTTACATTATTATTTTTAATTAATAAAAGAAATAAAATATATTTTTTTATGAGTTTAAGTCAGGTTGGATTACAAATTTTTTTTATGATTTATACTGAAAACAAAGAAAATTTAACTTATTATAAATTAGTTTATGACACTTATCTTGGTAGGGGTAGTATTTTTATGATATTCACATATGGATATAAATTTGGCAAATGAAAATGTGTCCGAATAACTATAAATCAATTTATTTTAGCTAATTTTATGTAAACTATGACTCCTACGAAGATAAACTTCATAAACTACTTTACAGCTCATTAAACTAGCTTTAACTTGAGTGCTAATAGACATCTGTACGTCAAATGGTTTTTGAGATATAAATTTTTCAAATAAATTCACTAACTAATGATCTTTCAGTACGTCCCATACAAAATTTTTATGAAATGTTGCCTTTTAAAAAGCTATATATCGAAAACTATTTAACGTAAATAACTCTATTAGGGCTCATATTTTAGCAAATTTGCTCTTCTTTAAATGACGTCCTCTTAAGTCTTTTTGTGTTCCTACTTTTTAAGATATGGAGCTCTGAATTAAAAATTAAATTTTTTATCGCTCTCAAACAGCCGCCATTTTTTATTCCCCCTACCTATACTTGGCAGACTCATAAATTTTGTCTATTAATTATACATAGTTTTCATTAAAGTAATCAAAAATTGGGGTGACATAACTGTCTTTTTTCTCCTCTTGGGCTATTGTACTAGTAGGTACGCCGCGAAATAAACATTGACCAGCCCAGGTGGGAATTGAACCCACAAGCTTCTGTTTGGTTCTGAACCAAACGCTCTGGGACCTCGCCCCAGCCCGATCAGCTATCAGGCCCCTATATTGTTCTAATTTTCTCTTAGTTTATTATACCACTATTCCTCCTATTTTTCATGATTTCTATTCTTATTCAATAACTTTAATTTTATTTTAATTAATGTATATATATATAATCTCTCTCTCTCTCTCTATATATATATATATATATATATATATACTTATCTACCCTATCTAGCTGGAAAGCACTTGATACTGAAACAGTATAAACGTAGTACGTATTTTACCCCCTTTTACGCTTATGACAAGTCGAATGTGACACACTTGTAAGATACAAAGTAGATCCTATATACAGAAAAGTTGGCCACCCCTGAAATATAGCAATATTAATTATACAGTCTGAAAAAGTTTACAGTTACAACAAATTAATTTTTTTTTCCAGATAACTCCTTATTGTATTCCTGACCTTTCTTTTTTTTCCTACATTCATTTCCATTTATATTTTTTTCATTTTCTCATCTTCATCCTCACTCATTTATGTAGCTCAACAAGATATTTCTACAATTTTCTGACCTTTTGTTATTTATTTCACACTAGTTAATTTGTAATTTAACTCAACTATAATAAACCTTTAATTTAATTTCTTCTACTGTATTTTTATAATCTAAACGGTTATTCACAGATAGTTATACATGCTACTAACAATTTCCGCTTGGTTTAACGTATTTTTATGCCTGCTCTCTATAATATATAATAACCAAAATTCCATTAATTTCATTACTCATCATTTAAATTTTACTCAGCAGCTTTCATTGTATTTATTTTCTGGAACACTTTCTGTTTTTTAATCTTTTTATCATTTATTATTATTGGTTTAACTTATTTTTATGCCCTCTCTCTACTGACCAAGTACCCCTTCACTTTAGAACGGATCCCTCCCTAAGCGAGTAAGTCTCTTTGTCTTTTTTTGATATTATTTTTCCCCCAACTCTCACATATCTCTTCTTCCTTGTTCCATCTTACAAACTTTTCCGGACATTCTATATTTATTGTTGTTGATTGTTGCTTAAAGGCGTAAAACCCTCTGGTCATCAACGCCTATGGGATGATAAAAGTAAAAAAAAAAATAATAATAAAATAAATA
>NW_027113649.1:409086-409982 GCF_000696795.3 Halyomorpha halys | reverse complement strand
GCGGCTGTTGCGGTAGGATGTCGACCATGGTTTTACTGATCGTTTTATTTCTTTTTTTTCTTTTACTTCTTTTACCTCTATATTCTATATTTATTTCAGCTTCTTATTTTTATTCATCCATATTACTGTGCATTCTGTTTTCTTTCTTGCTCATTGTATCATGTATATCGTTTTCTTTTATACATTTCATTATGTTAAATTGTTTTTTCACTATTTTAGACATTACATGTCTTATTTTAATTCCATTACTCATCATTTAAATTTTCCTCCGCACCTTTCATTGTATTTATTTTCTTGAACATTTTCTGTTTTTTAATCTTTTTATCATTTATTTTGTATAATTCTCACCTCTATAATATTATATATTATCTTCTTTCTGTATCATTAATTACTATCTGCTTAATTCATTATTATACATATATTTCCAAGTTTGTTCATTAATATTATATTTTTATTTTAATGTTTCTTAGAATTATAGTTGCTAACTCGTTTTTTGCTTATTCAGACCTGATGAAGACTGAAGAAATTAAGGTAGAAGTGTCGGCATAAATAAAATAATTTTGTTTATTTGTGTATCTGTGATAACCGATTCTCCGGCCATTTTCTCCTCATATCAATATGCTGTCAGCTATTAACACCTCATTCCGTAATAAATATTAGATAGACTGGAAAATGGAGTTTACCTGAAACGTCATTCAATATATAGAAATAAATGAAATAAGAAATATTTTTTTTTTCCTTTATAATAAATAAATATAGATTTTCAAGAACTTATCAATGACTAAGGATAAAATGGTTCAGGCAGTGGTCAATGTGGGTCCAAACGAAGAATATCAATAAATTTTGTTTTTGATTACCAATCAGAATATTTTTCCCTAAATTCTTGATATAAGATA
>NW_027113649.1:397242-407086 GCF_000696795.3 Halyomorpha halys | reverse complement strand
TTTCTGTTTATTCAATAGTTTCATAAGGATTTTAAATTATACAATTTTGTTTCGTCATTTTTAGAAAAATATTATTTTTTTAAAAATTTCGAATTTATAAGAATATTATTTTGTTTATTCAACAGTCCCATTGGGTAGTATATTTTAAATCTTATTTTGGTTATGAGAAGAAGAAAGTTATTTGTTTTTATTTATTTATTTTTTTATTAATATTCATTTATTTATTTTATTTTGTATCTATTTATCTTCTCTTAATTAATTTGTACTTAAAAGAATGTTATTTTGTATATATAAATTTATCAGAGAATATTTTATTTTAAATCTCTTTCTTATTTAATTTTAATTTTACTCTTTGGTTTAAGAAGGATTTTATTATGTAATTAACTTTTATTTATAATATAATTTTATGTACCTAATATGTCCAGAGGGCATACATTTTCATTTCATTCTTATAATTTCTTTAGCCCTTTCTTTTTTACTTCTTATTTTATCTCTTTTTTTTGTTTTGTTAACTTCTTAAAAAACAACTAATTTTTTTTTTTTGTTATCTCTTGCACTTGTATTCACAATACTTATATTGTACCCAGAAACCTGAATAATTTGAATTGCTCAAAGGGAAAGTGTAGTCTCAGAGCATCATGGCTTATTGTAAAATTGTAAATAATCAAGAACAATAATCTCTCTCTAATAAGTTAAGTATTGGCGAAAGAAAAATGTCAAAAAGGAGAAGAAGGAATAAGATGTAACACGTTTGAACTGCTGTACCATACTGGCTTTATTTTATTTATTTATTTTTTTTTCCGAACCCTCTAAAACAGAAATAAAAAGTGAATTAGTATGTGCATTACTGTGAAAAAAGAAAAGTAATTCGTGTTGTGTCTTACCTTTTACTACCTTTGGTATTTTTTAAGGTTACCTGTTATATTTAATTTTACATATGAGCTATCCATTCAGCAGCTATTTTGAGTCCGGAGGTGAGGGGCCTCCTACTGGCTTTATTAGGTCCAGAACATCTTGATATATACGCATGATCAGCTGATCTGCTCAGTCAGCTGACATCTTGGTGATCCTAGGGAGTAGTGGCATGCGCAAACCCCAACGCACTACCCCACTGCTCCCGCACCCCCCGTATGCCAGAGATGGCAAGGGAGGGGGATAAAAAAATAAAAATAAAAAGTCAGCTGACATCGAAGTACCAGCTGACTGTAACTCCCCCCCCCGCCAGTTTACGAACAATCCTCGTAAACTTATACTGTAGAATATAGCATATATAGAAAAAATATGGAAAATTATTTACAATAAAAAAAAAATTCTTATACCAATATACAAGAACTCACAAGTTGATCAAAAGTAAACACTATATACATAAATTAAACTTAAAAATAAAGAAAAAGATTTCTGGTATAATAAAATGAACAACATAAAATAAAAAAAAATACAAAAGTCACAAATAAACTAAAACACAACATTAAAAAATTAAATAAATAACTACATTTCAAGTGGAGGTGATATGAGAACAGTCCAGTCTCTATATTATCATTGCCGGAAGTTTTAATTGTTCAATATGGACAGTTCTCCTCTTTTTTAGGTTCTCGGATACTCTCTATCGTAACTACATTATTCTCTCTAATGATTATCACCATGAATGGGCCCTCGTATCGCTGTATCTCCTTACCCCTGTTAGAATCCAACTTTCTATATACGATCGTCCCAATTTTGATATCTCCCATCCTGTCTGTGAGCTTTAGATTTACTTTACTTTAATTTACCTTTAAACATCGAAGTACCAGCTCACTGTAACACACATATATCTATCTATCTATCTATCTATCTATCTATCTATCTTTCTATCTATCTATCTATCTATCTCTCTCTCTCTCTCGTATAGGAATCTTTTATGAGAGTTACTTGTCAATAAAAATTAACAAATAATAACCAAAAAATATCAGAAGTACAAACTTTCCTGGTTGTGATAAATGACTGCGATGTCAGAACGAACGAAGATGCATATTAATAACAGAGGATGTCTCAGTAAGCAATTACTCTTTTTCTTCACAGTTCTTTTTTATGCAAAGGGACTGAGTCGGTAATGGAACAATGAGTTAACTGAAAACATTCCATTACTGAGGATAAGAGAGTTTTATGATCGCTACGGTACCTTTTGTGCTTATTAGAGAAAAAAAATCACTTATTGTTAAGTACAACTCGTACATTAGATTTACACTTTAAAACTTTTATGATTTTCTTTTTCATGGCTCAAGTCTTCCACTGATGTCTGAATAAAGAACTGAATTAAACAGCCCCAGACAGGAAATTTTAAGATTCGTTTCCCTAGGGCGCCGCACAGTGGCTGTATGCGTGAAAAAACCATCAAAAAGAAATGTGTCTGATGAGTGTGTGTGTGGAAA
Source organism: Halyomorpha halys (assembly GCF_000696795.3). Classification (NCBI taxonomy): domain Eukaryota; kingdom Metazoa; phylum Arthropoda; class Insecta; order Hemiptera; family Pentatomidae; genus Halyomorpha; species Halyomorpha halys. The sequence goes on along the minus strand of NW_027113649.1, from coordinate 404,678 downwards.
TGTGTCTGATGTTGATGAATGTGGTTTCTTACACTTAAATACTTATAAACAAATTCACCGTAATTGGTTCTCGCAACAAATATTTGTGGGCCGTAGACCTTATAGTACAAGAGCCGGAAAGAAAAAAAGCCAGTTATCTCACCCCAATTTTTGATTACTTTAATTAAAACTAGGTATAATTACTAGTCAAAATTGATGAGTCTGCCAAGTATAGGTTGGGGGGAGGGGAAATGACGGCTGTTTCAATACCTTGAAAAACCATTAATTTTTCATTCGGAGCTCTATATCTTAAAAACTACCAACAACACTAGAAAATCTTAAAGAAGAGTAAATTTGCTGAAATATGAGCCATAATAGAGCTATTTACGTCTAATAGTTCTCGACATATAGAATTTAAAAAAGCAAACTTCATAAAAATGTACTAAAATATCAGTTTGGAGAAGATGGTCGGGGGGTGCGGTTAGCAAAAAACAACATAAATAAACAAAAATATTTATTTATGCCGACGTTTCGACCTGATTTTCAGGTCTTCATCAGGGAGTTGTAGGCAGAGATTTCTGCTAAACTCGAGTTTGGCAGATTGTGGGTCAAGTTTAATACAAATTGGGGGTCAAGTTTAATACAATTAAACTTGAGTTTAGCAGAAATCTCTGCCTACAACTCCCTGATGAAGACCTGAAAATCAGGTCGAAACGTAGGCATAAATAAATATTTTGGTTTATTTATGTTGTTTTTTGCTGACCGCACCCCCCGACCATCTTCTCCAATCAGTAATTTACGGTCAACTATCTACACCTCATAAAATATCAGTAGTTAGTGAATCAATTTTGAGAAATCTATATTTCAATAACCATTCGACATACAAATGTCTATTAGAACTCAAATTAAACTAATAAAGTAGTTTATGACCTTTACCTTCATAGGAATAGTAGTTTTCATGATATTTGAAACTAAACTAAACTATACTATATTAATATATAGTTGTTCGAACAATAGGTTTGATTTATAAAAAACTTTATTTCAGAAATCATTGGACATACAAATTTCTGCCAGCTCTCTAATTAAAGCTAGTTAAATTTACTATAAAATATTTTATAACTTTTGCTTGTTTTTTTACTGAAAAAAAAATATATTAACAACATAAAAATGTAATTATTACACTTTGATTATTAGGGCTCTGTGGAGGCTATACAATTTTTAAGTTAAATAAGTGCAATATGATTTGATCTCAAGTGGTACAACTAATAATTTGATTAACAAATACAAAAATGAAAATAAAGTAAAAAATATAAAAATAAAATAATAATTATTAAAGAAATTAAATTAATAAAGCTGCAAATTTACAATTAGTGAATTAATATAATAAGGATCTAATAATATGTGTTACTAATCACACACACACATTGCTAATTCTAACCGTAATACAATAAATAAATTATGTGGAGAAGAAAAAATACAGGCAGATACCATCATTTGGTGAATCAAAATCAGTTAGCTCAATAAATAGCGAATAAACAAATATTCATTTTTATACATTGGATATAGTGCTTATTTGAATTAAAATAAAAGGAAATAACGGTATCTCAAATTAGTTTAAAGTAAGATATAATAAGCGCATTTTGTCAGCATTAATTGTATATAGAATTTAATTTTATATTATTCTCCGAGAAAAAATATTCAAAACTTTTAGCTTTAATTCCATTTTTAGAAGTGAAGGAGAAGACTGATGATGAATGTCAATCCGACAGACAGTTTAGGACTTAAATTAAATAATTTAAAGATAATAAAGATTTTAAATTAAAACATCGGTGTTAATATTGTCCCATAATCAATGTCTCTTTCAAGGAATAATATTAGACTGAGTTGAACAATAAGGGATTTTCCAAGGTAAATATGAAGCAAAATCATTTACTCAACAAGTGAAAATGTTTTTTAATTATTTATTTCTAGCAATTTTCAACTGTACATTATAATACATTTAGTAAATCTGATCTAAGTTAAATTGGAGTGTTACAGGCGAGTAGAGAAACTAGCCATTGGTAGCACTCTAATGACATTTTACATTAGCTGGTCTCGTGCCCATCTTCTTTTCAGGCGCCTCGGAGGATTGTCAGGAATGGAAGAGGATCCAAGGTTAGAAACTAGGGGGTTTGAGTGGTTAGGGAGTTTATTATGGAAGGGGTGATATCTGGTTCGGGCTAGATCGGTTACATTAAGGTCTTTACGTATGCTTTTATTTGTGACTAAGTAAGGAGTATTGAGGAATTTACGAAGGGTTTTGGGTTGTAAGGATTGAATACGAGAGGAATTCGAAGGTTTAGTGGAACCCCAAAGCTCAACTACATATAGCAAGTGAAAGTTATTTTTATTTAATAATACATTTTTACTCCGCAACCTTAAACTATGCAACACGCGAAAGTTGATCGTTCAACAAAACAGGATCAGAAATTACAACACATATCAATTATAAACAGCTCGGTTCAATAACAAAGCCTGTTGCAGAATTGCATAAGATGTGCAGGTAAGCAATACGATAAACTCATCGCTTTTATCCTTAATGAAAATGCAGATTAGCAACCACTATGTGATAAATCATTGCCAAACAAGACAGGTTATCATTATGCGGACTATATTAATAACGTTAAAACGATAATAGACATAAATAAAAATAAATAAATGAAAGGGATAATATGATAAAACAAGAGCCCAAGAGGAGAAAAAAGGCAGTTATTTCACCCCAATTTTTTATTACTTTAATGAAAACTATATATAATTATTAGATAAAATTGATGAGTCTGTCAAGTATTGGAAGGAGAAATAATAATAATAACAGGCGGCTGTTTCAAAACCTTAAAAATTTAATTAATTTTTAATAAAAACCTTAATTAATTTTTTATTCGGAGCTCTATATCTTTAAAACTACCAACAATTAAAAACCTAAGAGAGCATCATTTAAAGTAGAGTAAATTTGCTAAAGTATGAGCAATGATAGAGCTATTTACGTCCAATAGTTCTCGAGATATAGCTTTTTAAAATGCAAAATTTCTTAAAAATCTACTGAAAGATTAGTAGTTAGTTAATTTATTTTGAGAAATCTATATCTGAGGAACTATTGGACGTACAGATGTCAATTAGCACTCAAAATAAAGATAGTTTAATGGACAATAGGGAAGTTTATGACCTTAACCTTCGTAGAACAGTAGATTTCATGATATTTGCTGAAATGAATTGATTTATAGTTGTTCGGACAATAAGTTTGATTTATGAAAAACTTCATTTCAGAAACCATTGGACGTACTGATATCTGCCAGAATTCAAATTAAAGCTAGTTCAATTTACTATAAAATATTTTATAACTTTTATCTTTATAGAAGTAGTAGTTTTTATGATATTTGACAAAATAAACTCACAAAATATTAATCTAGTTGTTCGTATAAAATGTTGGATTTTTGAAAAAATATATCTCTAGATTCATAAGACGCACATATGTCGACCAACACTCAAAATAAAGGACATTTAACTCACAATAAAGTAGTTTATGACTTTTATCTTCGTAAAAGCAGTATTTTTTATGATATTTGACAGAATAAATTCACAAATGTTAATTTCTAGCAGTTCGGATATTGATTCACAGATGACAGCACTCAAAATAAAGGTAATTTAACTTACTATGAAGTAGTTATGTCACGTATCTCCGTAAGGGTAGTAATTTTTATAATATTCGCAGATGAATATAATTTTTGCACATGAAATGTTATCCTAACTACTATAAATCAATTTATTTGAGCAATTATAATAAAAACTACTATTCATACGAAGATAAACTTTATAAACTAATTTATAGTACATTAAACTAACTTTAACTTGAGTTTAACTAATAGACATCTGTACGTCGATTTTTGAGATGGTTTCTTAGGTCGATTGTTTTCTACGGTTGTGCAAGGTGACTGGCCTGGGCGATAGTCGCTCCTAGCTCGCTGATCTAACTACCTCACTAAATAACTATACAACCATAATATAATTAATTTTAACTGTTATTCTATAGACTGTAAAATCAATAACATTTTAACATTCATATGAATGATTTTTTTCCAATCGATCATAATATGATAATATGAACAGTGAGGAGCTAGACAGCATAATGGGGTCTTCCGATTATTGACTCAAGTGAAACAGTACAAACAAATCTACATAGCAGGCTTCTCACAATACCAATAACAGATATTACTAACACTTTTCAACTCATTATATATATATATATATATATATATATATATGTAAAACTAATGACCGGTGGATTTAAATAATTATTTCCAGAACAGGATTATTTGGTGGCAAGTTCAGACTCACAATTATTCTGACTCACAGTTCCGTTTTGGGTCATTTTGCCAGGTTATCAGAGATGAATAAATGAGCAGAGGAACAGAAAAATGAGAGAGTAAAGGGCACAGATAAAGAAAATAAAGTTGAATGCTAGAAGATGATAAAAATGATTCTTAAAAAAAAAATTGAACACTCTAAAACTTTACTGACTTCCCGGGTTCGGCACCACTTATGACTGGGTAAGAAAATAAAAAAGAAAAAGGATACGTGATACAGAACACTTCTTATTTTATACCAGTTCGGCCTGTTGGGCTTGCTATGTACTAGTAGCTGTAAGAGACTCCTACCCTAACCAGGTATCGGGGACAGATAACGAAACACTTTAATAATACCCCGGATTGTCAATACATAGCAGGCTTTACCTGGATGATATAACCGTTACATTATATATTTTGTTTTTAACAACGGGGGGGAGAGGGGGTATAGTCTCCTACAAAAGACACCCCTAACTACATACAATGTTATAATTAAAAGAAAAAAATGATAAAATAAATAGATAAGAATTATGCTTCTTAACAAAAGAGGAAAGTAAAATTAATAACAAAAAATAATGATATTGGTACACTTAAATAAAACAAACAATTGCCCTCTAATAGTAAAAAGAAACAAGTTAATTTGAAAAAGGGACGAGAGAAGAAAATAAAAAAAATAATAATAAGTAAAATAGAGGTAGTGTGACTAGGAATTAATAAATATAGAATTTATAACATAATGTCCTGCAGCAGCCTGGGCTTCAGTCTTCGGGTTGAGGTTGGGTTTCCCAGGTTGTAGGTCACTGCTCCTTTAACTGTCGGCAACTGGGAGTGGAACTTCATGAACCGTTTTTTGAAGTAATCCTCTATTGACTCTATATGTAATTCGCGATGCAATTGGCTATTTCTTATGAACCAAGGAGCATTAACTGCGATTCTTAGGACTTTATTTTGAAATAAAGACTTCACAGCATCAGCAGTGGCCTGAGCATTGTTTTAAATATAAGAACAGTTGTTTCTGGCTTTAGTTTGGAATTTATACAGAACACTTGATGGAAACTTCAATACTCCTTAATTGACGGACTCTCCACTTTATATAGGTATCCACAGTCTGTCAGGTATTATTTCTCACTGTCAGCTGTAACTACATAAAATAACCCAACTGTAACTGCTATAACCCATGAAAGGTCTGGTGGGGTGCAGTACTTTGTTAAGAATTTTTTTTTTTATGATCCCCTCCAAGTCATTTCTGACATACGGGAGGGGGGGGGTTTATCTACAGGATACCAACCTATTTTAATATCATGGTGGGGGTCAAGTTTTCATTTCGTGGGACGCTAAAGAAATAAAAGTCGATCCTTAAGGCCAGATTGGAACCGGCGCCGCTGCAATTCCCAGGTTACAAAAAGCTACACCTACACTCTAATTCCCTGCGCTACAGACGGCCATGCTTCGTTGTAAAGACTGTTGCTAGACCAACGGTTGTGTAAGGAGGTGTTTGGTCAGAATCACGCTTCAATACTTTTATTCACTTAAGGGTAACCACTTTATGAGGCTGGGAGGAGTCTCCCGAACCAACAGGTTTGACTCATGGGCTAATGTAACAGAATAAATAATTATCTGCCACTATCGGATTAGAACCTGGGTTCTTGGAATTAGTAGCACAGTGATATATTAATACAAATATGCCATCACATACAAAAACATTGCTACTTTATCCAGACTCAAAAGACAAAGCAAATTACAGCAACAACAAAGTACAGTGTATAAAATGTGAAGAGAACTGCGTTGAGTTGAGCTTTGAGGTTCCACTAAATCTTCGAATTCCTCTCGTATCCAATCCTTACAATCCAAAATCCTCAGTGCTCCTCACTTTGTCACAAATAAAATCATCCAAAGACCTTAATGTTCCCTATGTAACCGATCTAGCCCGAACCAGATATCACTCCCTTATAAACTCCCAAACCACTCAAACCCTCTAGTATCTAACCTTTCTTCATCCTCCATTCCTGACTATCCTCCGAGGCGCCTGAAAAGAAGATGGCTACGAGACCTGCTAATGTAAAATGTCATTAGAGTGCTACCAATGGGTGGTTTCTCTACACGCCTGTAACACTCCATTTTAACTAAGATCAAATTTACTGAATGTATTATATAATTTTCAGTTGTAAATTTCAATAAAGATATTTTAAAAAAAAACAAAAAAATCTTGTATTAAAACCATTTTTCTCTCACAAATCATGAGATAGATACGAAATTGAATAATTCAGAAATGATAACAAAACAAAAACAAGTTAAAAGTTAAAAAAAAGTTTAATGATAATCATCTTTCCAACTTATATTTAACCTTTTCAATTTACTTCATACGACTCTGTTTATTTATTTGAAATTTATGATTGTTTTTAATTTTTTTTTGGTAATATTTTGAGTGGTAATCGCTTGGAACGTTCCAAGGTACAGTAATACTCAGATTGGGAACTGCTGTTCAAATATCCACCGATAAACTTGGATCTACTGATTCATTAAAAAAAATAAAGCACATAGAAATCAATACAATAACTATACGCTTTATCTTCCACTTTTACAAGCGTGATGAGGTTTAAATTTCATATATTTATTTTAACTCCTAGATCCTCTTAAAAAACCCAGAATATCAAAAATAACACAAATCTTGAGCAAAGTAACCTTAAAGAGTACTAATAAATTTAGACATTTCAAGTAGAAATAAACTAAAATAAAAAAAATAGAACTGAATTTTCATATTCAATTTAAACTCGAGACATTCTTACATCCAATAAGACAATTGATTGCGAAAACTAGATAATAATTTAGATATGCTCACAATAAATTGTTTACGAAGATTTTAATTTCAGAATGAACGATAATAAGTTGAAAATTTATATTTTTTGTGGATTCAGCAATATAGACCTTATCTAGAGCGAGGCCTTATCAGTGGTATACCAGTGGGCATCACTGACCCATGGTCTACCCACTTCGTATCAGTGGTTCAGTGTTGCTTTTAGGTACAGTCCATTTATAAACATTATATAACAACCTCTTATGGACGGATTAAATGGTTCT
>NW_027113649.1:395236-397092 GCF_000696795.3 Halyomorpha halys | reverse complement strand
TTTTAAATTGTAATTTTACATTTAATAAATTGTTTTATTATATTCATTCATTTTTTTTTAATATATGATAGAACTTTAATCTAGAAAACATTCCTAATATTATTATATCTATAATAGAATATATTAGCTGATTTCATAGCAATAGCTAATATTAAAAATTAAATATAAATAAAATAAAATTGAAAAAAATGCATTCGTTGTTATTTACAACTGTATAAAAATATACACAACAAGTAAATTTGCTGTAGGTGATAAAGTGACATGATACAAACATGTGGAGAATCTACCCGCTGATAGAACTCCAATAACATTTTTAGAGGAGAAGATTTCGAGGCCATCTTCTTTTCAGACGCCTAGGAGGATTATTAGGTAGCGAAGGAGAAGCCAGGTTAGAAACGAGTGGATGTGGGTGGTTAAGAAGTTTATCATGGAAGGAATGGTATCTGGTTCTGGCCAAATCGGCAACATATTGAACATTGAGGTCCTGATGGATGACTTGATTTTGACAAAGTTAGGAGCATTAAAAATTTTACGTAGGATTTTGGACTGTAAGGATTGGATTCGAGAGGAATTTGATGGTTTAGTGGAGCCCCAAAGCTCAACTTTGTATGTCCATATAGGCCTTATAGTAGTCATGTAGATCAGTCTTTTGTAATGGATTGGCAATTTTGAACGTTTGTCAAGTAAATGTTGTAATAGTCGGAATCGACGAGCAGTTTCTTGTCTTTCTAGTCTTGGATGAGGATTCCATGCCAGTCGTTTGACCAGATGTAGTTCTAAGTAACGGATCTGTTCGACAGGAATAAGTGGGGTATTATTAAAGGATACTGTAGGACAAGAAGTCATAAGTGACATTTAGTGATATAATAAATACATTTTTATATATATATATATATTCATGAATATTTGTATTCTTAAGGGCTATCATCGTTAAATGCTTAAGTGCTCCTAGCGGATTTTCTGAACAACATGTTTTATAACCTTTCCTTCCTTTTGGATGTTTAGATGTGAACGCTTTAGCATGTTAAACTTAAGATCATGAATACCCCTAATGTACTCTTTATTTGTTTTCTGTTATGTTGGTCCAAGTTCTTTGCCATTTATTTAATACTTATATTGTCATCAGAGAACAAATATTGTGGAGGCAATCTAAGCAGTTGGATGGCGGGATAAATGATGAAGCTTTTTCCGCCTAGATACGATGTCTCAAATTTTTAATTCATTCAAGTAATTTACGGTAGTTTTCGTTTTAACATAATTTAAAAAATAATGATGAGTAAATAGTTGACCGTGGATATATATAAATGAGAAGAAAATGGTTGAAGTGCGGTAAGAGATGAATACACATTTTTTAGTGCCAACGTTTCGGCAGGAATTTCAAGCCTTCTTCAGAGCAACTTCATCAAGATCTAAAAGCAAAGTACAAAATAAACTTATTTTACATAAATAAATAAGTTCTTGCCCATTTTTATTCTTCTCTGACCGCGCCCCCAACCATATTCTCCTCTATTATAAATAAAAAATATGTAATTGATATTAAATTTAGAATAAGGAAAAATTAATCTGAGTATATGATAAATCAATATTCATCACAAAAAATTTTAAAGAAAGGAATAAACAATAAAGAGAAAACATTACTACTAATTAACAAATTAGAAGGAATGAATTTTGTATCATTTTGCATAAAAGTAAAATATAAACTGAATTTTTACAAATAAATCTCTTACCGTCCTATCCAATTCTTATTTAGTTAGTTAATTAGATCCAATACCTGAAACAAGACACAAAAATATCATTAAGTATTGTAAATAAATTAGTACAAAAAATAGTATTATATTAATGAGTGTTTAGAATAT
>NW_027113649.1:393447-394344 GCF_000696795.3 Halyomorpha halys | reverse complement strand
ACCACAAGAAAATGCGATCGAAGTTATATTACAATGGAATGAAATAGTCTTGTGAAGAATCTACCAGTTGGTAGAAATTCATAAACATTTCTTAAGTAGAACGTTTCGAGGCCAATCTGTACCAATTATTTATTACTAATGAATCGAGAAAAAAACCTTCAAAACTAAGTACCATTCTCAGTATAATTTTTTTTTTTTATCATTTTAATAATTTTTCTTGATTTCAGATATTTATTTTTTTCATTTTAACATTCAAAATATTCTAATACTATTTTGTTACAATGATTTCTTGAATATTATTATTATATGTTTTGCAATTTCACATATGCCTTTTGCTATGTATCTATTTTTTAACCGTTCCGATATGACAAATGTCTGTGTGATTTAGGCACGTATATGCCGATACCTGTCTTCGGGAAGGATACTTTTTTTTTTTTTTTAACCTCCTATTTATTTATTCTCAATCAATTAGAATTATATACATTTTACTTAATCTAGGAAAAATTATATATACACATATTTACATTTTATCTTGTTTAGCCTGATGGCAAAACCGCAAAACCACCCGGGGTGCCGATACCTGTCCTCGGGAAGGATACCTGTCAACACAGGGACACCTTTCACAGCAAATTAATGGATACAAGATGTTGAAGGGTTAGAAACCATTAAACAAGGTAAAGGCCGAAACGATCATCCCTCTCTTAGGCTAAGCCCTACAGGATAACGGTTACTTAGTGGGCGTAGTATCTAATAGCGAATGAGGAAAAATATTTCAATAAGTTAACGCCCCCAAGAACAAGTGCGGGATAGGGGACTTACGACTTGTAAAGGAAAGAAATGAACACAGAAGAGGACAGACCGAACAGAAAAGGGGAGAGAGATAGATAGATATGTATG
>NW_027113649.1:391268-391598 GCF_000696795.3 Halyomorpha halys | reverse complement strand
TATATATATATAGAGAGAGAGAGAGAGAGAGATTATATAAATACATTGATAAAAATAAAATGAAAGTTATTGAATAAGAATAGAAATCATGAAAAATAGAAGGAATAGTGGTATAATAAACTAAGAGAAAATTAGAACAATGTAGGGGCCTGATAGCTGATCGGGCTGGGGCGAGGGTCCCAGAGTGCTTGGTTCAGAAGGTTGTGGGTTCGATTCCCACCTGGCCTGGTCAATGTTTATTTCGCGGCGGCCCCAAGAAATAAACCTTGACATTTCCATTCTGGGGTTCTGCATTGGTTCTCAATTCTCAATGGAGGGAGAGGGAGAGGG
>NW_027113649.1:383538-391138 GCF_000696795.3 Halyomorpha halys | reverse complement strand
CGACCACCCAGGGCGACTGCCAGACTGCAATGAGAGAGAGAGAGAGAGAGAGAGAGAGAGAGAGAGAGAGAGAGAGAGAGAGAGAGAGATCCGTAATTTAGCCATGTTGGCTAAATACATTGGGTTGCTACAATACACAACATACCAATCAATCCATGATCGGACATATATACAATACATATATTCACATGACGTACCAAACAATTTTTTCCCAATCAATACTCGCACACTATCTACAAATATTTTATTTTTTGTTTAATTTATCAATTTCATTTGACATTTTATTTCATTTAATTGACAATTTTATTATCCCTATTTCAACCTCTCAGATCTCCCCTTTTCAGTGTCTGCTGCCAACGTTCGATCCGTTAAACAAATTAAACGAATTTATTATTATACAGCAATCTTAAGTCAAACCAAAGACATAATAGTCGCCTATTAGGGGCTGTATTGGTCCTCAATGGAGGACTTGAGCCAAAAAACAAAACAAAAAAAAAACATATAGATAAAAATAACAGGTAATAACGTTGGTTAACAATAAATATTTTAGTCTACTATTTTGGTATCATTATTGACCACCTTCCGGACTATCTTCTTAGATAAATAATCGATGCATTAAAATATTTTTTTCCATAAAAATTTTATTAAAAACGTATGCATACTCAGTAATAAGTAAATTTGTGTATAAAAAAAGATTCTACCTATCATTATTATTTAAAAGTTAAATAATTGAAGACAATGGAGAGACCACAGAAATATTTTCCGCTTGGAGGTGAAATTTACCAACAGGTGTAAAAAGCAATTAAAAGGTTGCTCACCTTGTGAACTGTACAGCCGCCAACTTCAAAGGCTTTTTAAAGTTCACCACAGTTTTGAAACAACTCTTCCACTTCCAGTCCACACTAACTTAATAATAAAACAATTAGGAGAGTTACCCAAAGAAATTTATGAAAATGTTAAACCTGCTCCGAACTGGGACAAAGTAAAATGCATTAGTGAATATTCAAATAAATAATTGGAGAAGTATGTCGGGGGGTGCGGTCAGCAAAGAACAACATAAATAAACAAAACCATATTTATTTATTTCATGCCGACGTTTCGACTTGATTTTCAGGTCTCATCAGGGTTATAGAACAAAAGAGATAACAACAACATTTAGAGTAACATACAATTTGTACGATTGTTTGTATACTATTCCTTTTCAATTGTATGTTACTCTAAATGTTGTTATCTCTTATGTTCTATAGCTTTGATGAAGACCTAAAACTCAGGTCGAAACGTCGGTATAAAATGAATAAATATGGTTTTGTTTATTTATGTTGTTCTTTGCTGACCGCACCACCCGACAAACTTCTCCAATCATTAATATACGGTCAATTATCTACACCTCATTCAATTAAATACTTTTTTTTTTTCTTTTAATAAATTTTGACCAGTTTCATTGCGGCTAAAAATCCAAAGTTTCAAAAAATCTTCCACTGAAATATGTTTAATTTTGTATATAAGAAATAATCAACCATCTCTCACTGCTTTTATTGGATCGTTCCATATAAAATGTCAGTTTTCACAGGAAATTGTATTTAGTAAAATAAGTTTATGAAATCGAAACAATATTTACTCACATTTTTTATACATGTTCCGTAAAGTGTTCAATAAACTTTTCAATTCCAGAACATTTCAGAGTTTTGTGAAGAAATGGAGTAAGGAAATGCGTTTTTGACCTGAGAATCATCTTCAAAAATTTTATCTTTAAGAAATGTTCCTAATTTCTGAACACATGGAAATCTGTTGGAGATAAGTTTAGCGAATTAGGAAGGTGTGGAAGGATTTTGTAACACAGATCGTTTAGTTTCTTCACTGTCTTTCGTATAAGAGGATATTTGCCTTCTGATTGATCGATGCAGGTTGATTTTTGACATAAAGATTTTGATGCATTATGTCAATAGCTTTCATCTCTGGATAAAAAGAAAATGAATTATTCCTGACGTTAACCAATTAACCAATGCCTACACTCCCGCATAGTAAGTTATAAGGCTAATAATCTGTAATAAGTAAGGCTACTTATCTGAGTTCTCAAACAGACAATTATAGCAAGTAGGTTGGTCGCTGGATGAAATAATAAAACTAACAGAAAATAATCATATCAATAAAAAAAGGCAATCCTTTTCACTTAACAGCTTAAAACAGGAAAATCAGAAATAGCCGAGATGCCTAAACTTTTCCTATCCTATGCCGAAGTACACGGCTTTATTAACTTTTGTTAAAATGTTGTATTCCAGGCGGGAACAAAGTCAATAGTGGTGTTTTATTTCTTTATACGAGGGTTGTCCAGAAAGTAGCAGACATTTTGGCCTATCATGGCGATGGGTGAGTGTAGAGCCGCCATCTCAGTGTCCGAACGTTCCTACACTCAGTACGCATCCAGCTGTTGTAGTGTAAGGACTGTGCGTTCCGCACTTTGCTCTCTGTGAGTCCTCAAAATGTGCCCTGCAATAGAAAATACCGGACTTGTGAAGTGCTGTCTGTGATTCAGTTTTTGTGGTCTCGAAACAACAGGCCATTTGAAATTTATCATCAGCTTTGTGATGTTTACAGGCACGGGATCGTGAGTGGAAGCCGATTGAGGCAATGGTGCATTCATTTTAAAAATGGCCGTACCAATATTCACGGCGAGGACCGCAGTGGTAGGCCCACCCTTGTGACTGATGGCCTGGCAATGCAAATCAAAGACAAAATTCGTGAAAACCGTCGTTTCACGATTACAGAACAGCCAGAACATTTTCCCCCAAATTTCACAGAGCTTAATCCATCAAATTATTAAAGAGAAGCTTGGTTACACAAATTTTCACCTCGGAGGGTTCCGAAAATCCAAACCGAAGAACATAAGAAACAGAGACTGGCTGCAGCACTGATAGTACAAGAGCCCAAGAGGAGAAAAAAGTCAGTCTCACCCCAATTTTTGATTATTTTGATGAAAGCTATGTATAATTAATAGTCAAAATTGATGAGTCTGCCAAGTATAGGTAGGGGGAATAAAAAATGGCGGCTGTTTCAAAGCGATAAAAAAAACTAATTTTTCATTCGAAGCTATATATCATAAAAAGTAGGAACAACACAAGAAAACCTAAGAGAACTTCATTAGTGTAGTAAATCACTATAATTAGGAGATACCTTCAAATCTTACAATGTGAGAGATTCAAGGGAAGTGTATAGTGCATACGATGCATTTCAAAGGAGAAAATATTTGGTACGGTGCTTATACTGTTGATGCTCTACCTATATGTAACCATTTAGTGCAAGAGCCGGGAAGAAAAAAAAGGCAGTTATCTCACCCACATTTTTGATTACTTTAATAAAAACTACTTATAATTACTAGTCAAAACTGATGAGTCCACCAAGTATAAGTAAGGGGATAAAAAAGTGTCGGCAGTTTCAAAATCTTAAAAAAACATTAATTTTTCATTTGGAGTTCTATTTCTTAAAAACTACCAACAACACGAGGAAATCTAAAAGATAATTATATAAAGAAGAGTAAATTTGCTTAAAAATTAGCCCTAATAGAGTTATTTACGTTAAATAGTTTTCAAGAAATAGCTTTTTAAAAAGCAAAATTTCATAAAAATGTTGTATGGGACGTACAGAAAGACCAGTAGCTAGTGAATTTATTTTGAAAAATTTATAAATCAAAAACAATTTTAACGTATAGATGTCTATTAGCACTCAAATTAAAGCTAGTTTAATCAGCTATAAAGTAGTTTATGATGTTTATCTTCGTAGGAGTAATAGTTTACATGAAATTTACTATAATAAATTGATTTATAGTTGTTCGGACAAATTTTCATTTGCCAAATTTGTATTCATATGTGAATATCATAAACATTACTACTCCTACGAAGATAAGTGTCATAAACTACTTCATAGAAAGTTAAATTTCCTTTATTTTGAGTGTTGGCAGACATATGTGCGTCTTATGGATCTAGAGATATATTTTTTCAAAAATCCAAAATTTTATACGAACAACTAGAAATTAACATTTTGAGTTTATTTTGTCAAATATCATAAAAATGACTACTCCTACAAAGATAAACATAATTATCTATTTTGTAGTAAGTTTAATTAGCTTTAATTTGAGCGCTGGAAAACATCTATACGTCCAATGGTTTTTGAAATGAAGTTTTTCATAAATCAAATTTATTGTCCGCACAACTATAAACCAATTTATTTTAGCAAATATCATGAAAACTACTATTCCTACGAAGGTCATAAAGTACTTTATAGTACAATTATTTAGCTTTAATTTGAGTGCTAATAGACATTTGTACGTCGAATGGTTATTGAGATATAGATTTCTCAAAATAGATTCACTAACCACAGACATTTCAGTACATTTTTATGAAATGTTGCTTTTTAAAATACTATATCTCTAGATCTATTAGACGTAAATAGCTCTTTATTTCAGAAAATTTACTCTTCTTTAAACAATGTTCTTTTAGATTTTTTAGTGCTGTTGATAGTTTTTAAGATATAGAGCTCCGAATGAAAAATTAGTTTGTTTTTTTTTAAGGTTTTTAAACAGCCACCATTTTTTATTCCTTCTACCTATACTTGGCAGACCCATCAACTTTGACTAGTAATTATACATAGTTTTCAGTAAAATAATAAAAAATTGGGGTGAGATAACTGTCTTTTTTTCTTCCCGGCTCTTGTACTATGACCTTTCTCCAAGAATACAGCACAAATGGTAATGAAAAAATAACTCGGTAAATAACGCTTTTAGTACTGAAGCTGAACTGCATGTTCAATGGTTGAAATCGCAGGTTTCTACAGAGAGGGTATTGAAAAACTTGGGTTACGGTATAAATATGAGATAAATGTCTCAATTTGAATGGCAATTATGTAGATAAATATCTTAAGAGTGTACCTTTCAAATGTATATAATAAACTTTGAGTTTTTCAATTTGTGAATTGTTTATTACAAAACGTCTTTTACTTTCTGGACAGCCCTCGTAGATAAATTTAAATTGCAACTGAAAAATAAAAATTAAATGATTATTTATCACAGCTGGATTCGAACCGGGATCCATGGAATTCGTAGCATAGTGCCTTGCTACTAAAAAAAATAAAATCTCCGAATTCTCATGTAGATAAAAAGATAAATAAAATTAAGCATTTTTGGTTTGTAGCTCTGAAAGTAGAAGCTCTCGTTTATTACATACCAATCGATCCGTCTCTTTCCGAACGATAAGAAAATAATATTTCTGATCCTATTAAGCTATATTATATTTTTTAAAAAAATATATAAAAACTGTATTTTTATAAATGTTCTCTTTGACCATGGGAAGGTTTAAAATAATAAAAGCCCCGAATTTTCAAGTAAAAAAAAAGGTTATGAACAAAATTAATCTTTTTTAATTGGTAGCTCAGAAAGTATACGTTTTTTTCACATTTATTGTATTCTAATCGATTTTTCTCTTTCCGAAGAATAAGAAAAAAATATTTCTGATTCGAATACACTTATTAAATTTACAAAAAAAAATAAAAACCAACCGTGGCTCGGGGTAAACTATATTTATATTTTAATATATTTTCATTTATAAACATAATAATTAGGCATATATAATAAATAATACAATCCAAGTTGAGAAGTATACTCATGTATTAGATATGTAGGTGAAGGAGAGGGTGGTATCGAACGGGGGATGACGCACAGGGCAGTTCTGACGTCAGAGCCCCTGACGTCAGTCACTTCTCCCTGTCAAATGGCTGAACAGAACCACTTTTTGACTTACGCCATAGGGAAAGAAACAAAATTTAAAGTTCAAACAATTTCAACAAGTAAGAAGAAATTTTGAAATTCGAAGAAATATACATTATACATACTGGCAATAACATGAAACAGATATTGCAGAACTTTTTACAATAATAACCTTTATAACCTACCAAGAAAACAAAAAAAAACTTAATAGGCAAAATATTCAGGCCAACTTGTACCACCCAATTCAAATAACCTATCCACATGCAATTTTGGGATTTAACAAACGAACAGGGGCATCTTTAAAAAAATCCTTTATTGGAGAAGTTTGTCGGGGGGTGCGGTCAGCAAAGAACAACATAAATAAACAAAACCATATTTATTTAGTTTATGCCGACGTTTCGACCTGAGTTTCAGGTCTTCATCAGGGCTATAGAACAAAAGAGATAACAACAACATTTAGAGAAACATAAAATTGAAAAGGAATAGTATACAAACAAATTTGGAATTATACAAAATATTAAATTGGATCATAAATGATAAAAAATTAATAACTGATAATTGAATTTATGCTGTTCTTTGCTGACCGCACCCCCCTCCCCATAAACTTCTCCAATCATTAATCTACGGTCAATTATCTACACCTCATTTTAAAAAAATCTATCTGTCCACAGGTATTCTCAGAAACAACTGATTCTTCTTTTTACTGGAAGATTTCTGATTGGCCGTGTGTATCAATAAATGGAATATGGTCCGGGTGAGGTTAAATAGTAAATGGGTGTACTAGTTTTATTTGAGCCACGTTCCAGGGCTTCGTCAGGGCTAAAAAAGATACAAGCACTAGACATAGTTACAAAAAAAAAGTAGTGGAAAATAACAGGAGTATACAATAAAACGTAATTTTTTTTTTATTTAATAATTTATTTATTGTTATTTACAACTGTATACATATATACACATCAAGTAAATTTCCTGTATGTTATATTATGCCATGATACAAACATGTGGAGAATCTACCTATTGATAGAAACATTTCTAAAGGAAAAGATCTCGAGGCCATCTTCTTTTCAGACGCCAAGAGGATTATTAGGTAGTGAAGGAGAAGCCAGGTTAGAAACGAGTTGGTTTGGGTGGTTGGGAAGTTTATTATGGAAGGATCGGTATCTGGTTCCGGCCAAATCGGCAACATAGGGGACATTGACGTCCTGATGGATGATTTGGTTTGTGACAAAGTAAGGAGCATCAAGGCGTTTGCACTGTAAGGATTGGATTCGAGAGGAATTAGATGGTTTACGTGAAATTTAATAAGAAAAATCAAGAAATAAGTAAAAAATAAGAAAGTCCAAATGAAATATATATCATGCTTGAAGAAGTTTGTCGGGGGGTGCGGTCAGCAAAGAACAACATAAATAAACAAAACCATATTTATTTATTTTATATGTAGATTAATGCTAATATACAACTATCTACACCTCATTAGAAATATATATCACCTCTTAATTTGTACTTTCTTTAATATTTCTTCCCTTTATCTGTTACTATTACCGTTTCATTTAATGTTTATAACCTTTAATTTTTCTTATTAAATATTACGTTTCATTGTATACCTCTATTATTTTCCACTACTTTTTATTTGTAACTATGTCAAGTGTTAGTATCTTTTTTAGCCCTGTCGAAACCCTGCAACGTGGGGCGAAACGTTGGCGTAGTACACCAATTTACTATTTGAGCTTTATTTGACCGCACCCGGACAAAATTACATTAATTGATTCTTTTTTTAATTTTAAATTTGGTATCACAGTATCTTTTAATATACCCCACTTATTCCTGTTGAACAGATCCGTTACT
>NW_027113649.1:373772-383263 GCF_000696795.3 Halyomorpha halys | reverse complement strand
ATCTAATTCCTCTCGAATCCAATCCTTACAGTCCAAAATCCCTCGTAAAATCCTTAATGCTCCTTACTTTATCACAAATCAAATCATCCACGAGGACCTCAATGTCTCCTTTGTTGCCGATTTGGCCAGAACCAGATACCAATCCTCCCATAATAAACTTCCCAACCACCCAAATCCACTCGTTTCTAACCTGGCTTCTCCTTCACGACCTGCTAATCCTCCTAGGCGTCTGAAAAGAAGATGGCCACGAGATCTTCTCCTTTAGAAATGTTTTTGGAGCTCTATCAATGGGTAGATTCTTCATATGTTTTTGCCATGCCATAATATCACTTACAGCAAATTTACTTGATGTGGATATATGTATAAAGTTGTAAATATCAATTAATAAATTATTAAAAAAAAAAAATTGGTATCAAAGCAAGAGATTATTAGGCAATGCTATTTTCATTTTGCTATGGTTGGTGGCACTCAAACGATAATTTTATAAAACATTTCTTGCTACAAATATTCTCCTGAATGGAATATAAATTTTCAGGTTATATTGGAAAATAAATAAGATTTTAATTATTTTAGAAAAATGGCCTGGACACAAATTTTCCGTTACTACTTACCCATTACACCAGGGACGTGCGGGTTGGGGCGCAGGTCCCAGTGTGCTCCGTTTGGAACGTTGTGGGTTCGGTTCCCACTTGGGGCAGAAACATCGTTACAGAGGGCCAGAAACACTGTCATCCACGATGAATTCCAGCTGCCCTCTGTGCCGGAGTTCATTGGCCGGAGACACTTACAATTTTTTGATGGGTTGAAGGCCTGCACCAACCCGTTGTTCAGGGACATTGCCTGTCCACCACCACCTGGGAGATGGGAAGATGATGTCCCCTTGGTAAATGTTCTTACCATGGGAAGAGGTTTGGGCTCTGCAGCCTAGATCTAATTTATTACCACCAGCAAAGCGGACCCTCCCCGCTCACCATTGTATCAATGCGCTCTTTAATGGCGCAAAGTGTCACACATCCTTCACATACAGTGAACCCTACCACAACCCTTCAAATACCAATAGGTAAAAGCAGAAGGCATAGCAACAGAAATATATTTATCATTCATTTCTATTTCAATCGGAGGGTAGGAAAAAAAAAGTCTTCGTTGGAATAGTAGTTTTTACGATATTTTCCAAAATAAATTCACAAAATGTTAATTTCTAGTTGTTCGGATAGAATTTGTTAAAATATCATGAAAACTCCTACTCCTACGGAGATAAACGTTATAAACTACTTTATAGTACATTTAACTACCTTTAATTTGAGTGCTAATAGACATCTATACGTCTTATGATTTCTGAGATATATATTTTCAAAAATCAAAATCTTTGTCAGACTAACTAGAAAGCTAATTTAGTATACTATAAAATAGTTTTCAAAAGTTTTACTGAACAACCAGAAATTAACATTTTGTGAATTTATTTTGTCGAATATCATGAAAACTACTATTTCTACGAAGATAAACGTCATGAACTACTTTATAGTACTTATAATTATGAGAGATAGTTGACCGTGGATGATGAATGAAGAGAAGATGGTCATTGTTGTAACGGATTTTTTAATTCTGAGTTTGACCGCCATTAGCGCAGTATCCATTAGGCGTTTGATCTTCCAGAGAACAGGTTCGTTTTTATTCTTTTTTTGTTTTCTTTCCCCTTTCTTTATTTTACTCTTTCCCCTTATTTTCTCCACTTTTATCTATTTTCCTTACCCGCGTTATAAGTTTTGTACACTATACTTATAATTTGCCTCTTTATCATCTATTATTGTTACATATATTTTCTTCCTCTCAATTTTCATTTTCTTTTCATATTTAAATTTTAAATTAATAATAACTAATATGTTCATACTTCTTTGCATTATATAACTTTATTTTTATTTCATTTCCTTAATTATGTTATTTTACCCACTTTTTCAATTACCTATGTATACATTTTATTTCCCGCTTCTCTCATCACTTCATTTTATTAATTCTATTTTGTAAAATTATTCTGTTTATACTTTCTTTTTATTTTATTTTTTATTTTTCTATACTTACTGTGGTTATCTTGTTCTGTTTTTAGCCCTAAAGAAGGCTAGAAACTCTAGCCGAAACGTTGCCACATTAAAATAAGTTAATCGTACATATTTGTGTTTTTCATTGACCGCATCCCCAACCATCTTCTCTTCATACTTTATAGTACATTAAACTGGCTTTAATTTCAGTGATAATAAATATATTTAGGTCGAATAGTTTTTGAGATAATTTTTTTTTATCAAAATACGTTTCTCAAAATAAATTCACTAATCACAAATTTTTCCAGAGCATTCTTCATGAAATGATGCAATTTAAAAGCTATATCTCGCGAACTGTTGAACATAAATATGTTTATTAGAGCTCATATTTTAGCAAATTTACACTACTTGATTTTGATATTTGCATGCGAATTTGAATTTTAAACAACTAGAATTTAATTTATAATGTCAAAAAACATAAAAATTACTACAACTAAGTTAAAGGTAGACAAAGTTAAACGTCATAAACTATTTTATGGTACATTAAACTAGCTTTAGTCTGAGTGCTAGGTGGTTCAATACATATGAGATATAGATTTCCTAAAATAAATTCACGAACTACTATACTAAGTACATTAATTTTTAAGTATATTTTTTATAAAATGTTGCTTTTTAATAAACTGTACCTCGAGAACTATTCTAGGTAAATAGCTCTATTAGAGCTATTTTAGTAAATGAACACTACATTAAATGGTGTTATATTAAGTATTATAGTATTGTAGATACTTTTAAAGATATGGAGTTCTGAATGAAAAATTAATCTTATACAATATTTTGAAGCAGCCGCCATTTTGTTACCTCCAACTATCCTTAGCAGACTCATATATTTTGACAAATAATTATACATAGTTTTCATTACAGTAATTAAAACAGTAGACCACCAGAAAAGTAAAAAAAAACTAAATGTGTTTTTATTAAAATTGAGTGCCAAGGAAGTAGATACACAAGTACCCTACACGGTATGAAGTCACTGGCATACAATTTTTACAACCTGCATCTGTCCATAAAAGCTAACTAGGCATAAAAACAATACTATGCACGATATAGACTAAGTATAAAACTAAAAAGAAATCGGATAAGATCCTGATAGTGATGCCTATCAAACTTTATGACTGAGTATTCGACGTTTATGTGAGAGTAAGGAGTATCTTACATGCAAGATGCATGTAAAGTATAACTTACATGCAAAATGCATGCCATTATTGTCGCAAGTAATTGACAACATAGAAGTGAAAAGATTTCTGAGATATGAAAAGTATATATGCTTCAAGTATAATCTATTTTTTTTATTTTTTTTTTTTTATTATTATTTATTGGAAGACCATAAAATCTAACAATGGTTAAACAATAAAAAAACATCGATTTTAAAAAGACATCGACAAAAACATCGATGTTTTTTTTAACCATTTCAGTAACATACGCATGCTCCGGCCATAGACTCCAAAAAACATCAATTTTTTAAAATATCGTTGCTTACAATACATTACCCAAAAAACAACGATGTTTTTGAACAACTATTTCAGAAACATAAGGTTTGTTCCAACGATCACGCATTCTACGGCCTGTCAGAAGTGGGTTTTGAAACTAAGAATCCGACATCGACTACAAAATACATCGATGTTTTTAAAATATCGTTGCTTACAATACATCACCCAAAATACATCGATGTTTTTGAACAATTATTTCAGAAAAATAAGGTCTGTTCCCACGATCACGTATTCTACGGCCTATCAGAAGAGGCTTTTGAAACTAAGAATCCGACATTGACAACAAAAAACATCGATGTTTTAAAATATCGTTACTTACAAAACATTACCCAAAATACATAGATGTTTGAATATATCGTTGGTTACAATACATTACCCAAAAAACATCGATGTTTTTAAAATATCGTTGCTTACAATACATTACCCAAAATACATCGATGTTTTTGAACATCCATTTGAGTAACATAAGGTCTGCTCCAACAATCACGCATTCTACGGCCTGTCAAAAGTGGTTTTTGTATCAAAGAATAGGACATCGACTACAAAAAACATCGATGTTTTAAAATATCGTTGGTTACAATACATTACCCAAAAAACATCAATGTTTTTTCGATGATATGCAATGATATTTTAATATTGAGTATAGATATTTTAAAACATGGATGTTTTTTCAAGACGTAATTTATCTTTATTATGACTTTAGCGTGATGGTTGGAGATCCTTTTTTATCCCACCACATTGTTGATAGGAAATGATGTTTATACTGTTAATTTTTTGTTTTCATTTAGTTACTTTTGGAAAAAAAAAAAATGAAAAATTGGGACAAACGTAAAACATCGATGTTAAAAAAACATCGATGTCGCATTCCTAGTGTGTACATATATGTTTTTGTTTTTTTAATATATAACTTTACAATAATAATAACCTGATAACTTGATAACCTGAAATCTAAAACCAAAAAGATATGGAATGAATGGAAAAGTGTTTTATATCAATGAGGTGCTTAATAATAACAAAATTAAATTTCTATCACTCGCTCATACAGTGGAGGGAGAAGAGTCCAAGGTGATAGTACAAGAGCTCGAGTGGAGAAATAAGTCAGTTAGTTCCACCCAAATTTTAATTACATTAATATAAACTGTGTATAATTACTACTCAAAATTTGTGAGTCATTCAAGTATAGGTGGGAGTATTAGCACTCACATTAAAGCTAAATAATTGTTCTATACAGTAGTTTATGACCTTTACCTTCGTAGAAATATTAGTTTTTATGATATTTACTAAACTAAATTGATTCATAGTTGTTCAGAAAATAAGTTTGATTTGTGAAAAACTTCATCTCAGAAATCATTGGACGTACAGATGTCTGCCAGCACCCAAATTAAAGCTAGTTAAATTTACTATAAAATATTTTATAACTTTTATCATTGCAGGAGTAGTAGTATTTATGATATTTGACAAAATAAACTCACAAAATGTTAATTTCTAGTTGTTCGTATAAAATGTTGGATTTTTTAAAAAATATATCTCTAGACCCATAAGAAGCACATATGTCTGTCAACACTCAAAATAAAGGAAATTTAACTTACTATAAAGTAGTTTATTACACTTATCTTCCTAGGGGTGGGTAATAGTTTTTATGATATTCGCATATGAATATAAATTTGGCAAATGAAAATTTCATAACAAATGCACTGAAAAATCAGTAGTTTATTGAATTTATTTTGAGAAAACTATATCTTTGGAAAGATTAGTCGTAAAGATGTCTATTAGCATTCAAATTAAATCTAGTTTAATGTACAATAAATTAGTCAATACCATTTATATAATATTATGAAAGGATAGCAGTTTTTATGTTAGCGTAATATTTTTATATATAAAAAAATTTATCCGAATTACTACAACACTTGGTCAAATATTATGAAAACTGCTATTCTTACTAAGATAAATGGTACTAACTACTTTATAGTACACTAAACTAGCTTTAATTTCAGTGCTGGCACACATTTCTATGTCTAATGGTTTCTGAATCTCATTTTTATATAGATCAAAACTTTTATCTAAATAACTGGAAATCAAAATTTTGTGAATTAACTTTTTCAAATACCATATATTCGCAGGATTAGTAGTTTTTATGATATTTTCCGGAATAAATTCACAAAATGTTAACTTCTAGTTGTTTGGATAAATATATTGAAATTATTAAAAAAAAAACTACTATCCTTTAAGTACTTTTAAATAGCTTAAAATTGAGTGCTAACAGACACATATGTATTTCTCAGATTCAGTTTTCCCAAAATTAATTTTTAAAAAAACAACTGATTCTTCGTTATTTTGATATGAAATGTTGATTTTTAAAAAACCTATCTGGGGAACTATAGAACGAAAATAGCTCATGGCTCAGTTACTGTACTTTAAATTATTTTCAATTAGGTTTCAGAGATTGAAAGTAGTTTAAGTGGTTAGTCACTATTCATAGAGTGGCTTCTATTTTCTCGTTTATATAGCAGCCAAAAAATTATAATTGATGGCAGGTTTTTATTTAAATATCAAAGAAAAGCCCCGGGTTACCCAACCGTCACGTGGGGCAGGACGATACGTAACTGAAGGACCATAGTATATTTATACCCATTATGGATGTTATATAATCAAATTAGCAGTGGGAATTATTTCTAATGTATCAAATAAAAATTGTAATTTTAATATCTTTCGAAGCTATGACATTACATCTGATCGGATGCTGACAACAGAACCTAATATCTACATCACTAGATAACTGCTTATCTTGTATCTGGTATCTAGTATCCGCGCTCTACGTGGTCCAAACCACTCCCTAGTTTGTTTATTTTATTTCATATGTCATATTGATATTAATTTACATTTAAAAAAAATAGTTATCATAATGATTAACAATTGAATTTTATTTGTTGAAATGTAGATGGTTGGCTGTTTTGAAATTAAGACGCGTTTTGTTAGGCAGGCCTGGTATATATTGATGTCTGAAGAATTTTTTATTATTGTCATTACTCAATATTTTAGTACAAGAGCCCAAGAGAAGGAAAAAGGCAGTTATCCCTCCCTGATTTTTGATTACTTTAATGAAAACTATGTATAATTACTAGTCAAAATTGAGTCTGCCAAGTATAGGTAGGGGGAATAAAAAATGGCGGCTGTTCCAAAGCGATAAGAAAAACTAATTTTTCATTCGGAGCTCTATATCTTAAAAACTAGGAACAACACAAGAAAACCTAAGAGAACGTCATAAAGGAGAGCAAATTTGCTAAAATATGAGCCCTAATAGAGTTATTTACGTTAAATAGTTTTCGAGATATAGCTTTTTAAAAAGCAAAATTACATAAAAATGTCGTATGGAACGTACTGAAATATCAGTAGTTAGTGAATTTATTTTGAGAAATCTATATCTCAGGAACTATGTGACGTACAGATGTCTATTAGCACTCAAATTAAAGCTAGTATAATCAGCTATAAAGTAGTTTATGATGTTTATCTTCTTAGAAGTAATAGTTTGCATGAAATTTGCTAAAATAAATTGATTTTTAGTTGTTCAGACAAATTTTCATTTGCCAAATTTACGTCACATAGTTCCTGAGATATAGAATTCTCAAAATAAATTAACTAACAACTATTCTTTCAGCAGATTTTTAAGAAATTTTGCTTTTTAAAATGCTATATCCCGAGGACTATTGGACGTAAATAGCTCTTTTAGAGCTAATATTTAATATGCTCTCCTTTAAATGACGTTCTCTTAGATTTTCTTGTGTTGTTCCTACTTTTTGAGATATAGAGCTCCGAATGAAAAATTAATGTTTTTTTAAGGTTTTGAAACAGCCGCCATTTTTTATTCCCTCTACCTAAACTTGGCAGACTCATCAATTTTAACTAGTAATTATACATAGTTTTTAATAAAGTTATCAAAAATTGGGGTGAGATAACTGCCTTTTTTTCTTCTCAGCTCTTGTACTATTTCATCTTGTCCTTTTTCACTATTATCATCCAATGTAACCTTTTTGTTGTTCTGATTGTTTTTCTTTCCTACAGTATTCTATTTTCTGTATTGTTTTTAGTTTTATATTTTTTGTTTATTTTATTGTACCATAATCTAATAATAAATCTTTTGGGATGAAAATTTTCTATAAGAATGTTGTATACTTCTTCTATGTAATTGCTGTCCGTTAAGTTTATTGCTTTGTCAATTAAATTTGGATAACATGGGTGATTTGAAACGTAATTAAGTAATCTATTGCTTGTATTAAAAATTTTAGCCCATTTAGTGGTTATTTTTCCAGTATGTATAATTATATCCATATCCAGAAATCTTATTTTTTTAGTAATAAAAAAATTAATATTTAACCTTAGTGACAATAAATCCCACCGTCACATTTCCCCTTCGTTGTAAACCTTCGTCTTGCCCTACAGTATCTTTTAATAATACCCCACTCATTCCTGTTGAACAGATCCGTTACTTAGGACTAAATCTGGACAAACGACTGACATGGAATTCTCATCCAAGACTGAAAAGACAGGAAACTGCTCGTCGATTCCGACTATTACATTTACTAGACAAACGGTCTAAATTGCCAATCCATTACAAAAGACTGATCTACATGACTTATAAGGCCTAACTGGACATACGAAATTGAGCTATGAGGCTCCACTAAACCATCGAATTCCTCTCGAATCCAATCCTTAGTCCAAAATTCTTCGTAAAATCCTTTGTTTAATTCAGGTATTCCCCGGAGTAAAAATTGGGGGATATTACCCAAATTAATTATTGTACTGGTTAGCTGGTTCAAATTAAGGTAACAATGGTAGTTTACTGGTAATGATGGAGTGGACTGTATTTAAATAACTTGATATCATATGTGGTTTTAAAATGAAATAACCTCTATTCTCATTAAAGTTTTCTGACACAATTTGTTGTAAGGTTTGAGCAAAATAGTTACAATATATGTTAGTTGGTTAGTTGTAAATCTAGTTTTATTACATTAATTGAAGAAGATTACAGTTTACTTGGTTGGATTATATACAGCTTGATGGTTGGTTCTAATGTGCATGTGATTATGGAAGTAGGGTTCTCTCTTCTCATCCTCCTGCCGCCGCCGCCTCCCTCTCCTGAGTCGAAGGATTTACTCCCTCATCATTATGAGAAGAGACCTTATTGAAGAGTTCTGAACTCTTCTTTACTGGTACAGGTCACGATGGCTTTCTTACTGGTACTCACTCACTCTGTTTTCGGGACTAAGATGGCTGCCCAAGCTTGTTACTGCATCTCCTTGCCACTAGATGGCATCATGAATTTCCTTTCAAAAGTGAGGGGGGGCCTTACTTAAACAAACCGCCCACCTAAATTAAGCTAGGCTAATTTATAATACACAAGATGTGGGGTACATGTTAAAAGGACATGATATTACACGGTTCAAGATTAGAGGTTTTTCAAAATAAAACGTAATCTAACCAGCATAGACAGAATGTTATATGAGAATATTCTTGTAAGAGCAACACAGAAAGATAAATGAAACGAACTTTGAAATATAATGATGAAACATAATAATTAACTTCATGTATAGAAATAAACTCTATTATAAGAAACTATATGTGAAAATAAGAAACATTATATGTTAATACATAAATTAGGAAAACAAAGGCACACCCTATGTGAATGTGTTAACAAAGCAAATTTAAAGTAAATAACTAACTAGTAAACAGAATAAAACTACAAAATAAAGTTTCACCTCTTAAAAACCTGTGGTGAAAACAGAAGTTTATAACCTATGTAATAATAGCAATAAAGTTAATGATTAATTCTTAAATTAACAACAAAATATTACAAAATAAACGCTACCAAGACAAACACCGATGTCAACCCAAGTTTCAGTCCGTTACAAACTTA
>NW_027113649.1:372299-373722 GCF_000696795.3 Halyomorpha halys | reverse complement strand
CCTGAGTCGAAGGATTTACTCCCTCATCATTATGAGAAGAGACCTTATTGAAGAGTTCTGAACTCTTCTTTACTGGTACAGGTCACGATGGCTTTCTTACTGGTACTCACTCACTCTGTTTTCGGGACTAAGATGGCTGCCCAAGCTTGTTACTGCATCTCCTTGCCACTAGATGGCATCATGAATTTCCTTTCAGAAGTGAGGGGGGGCCTTACTTAAACATCCTTAATGCTCCTTATTTTATCACAAATCAAATCATCCATCAGGACCTCAATGTCCCCAGATACCAATCCTTCCTGGCTTCTACTTTACTACCTAATAATCCTCCTAGGCGTCTGAAAAGAAGATGGCTTCGAGATCTTCTCCTTCAGAAATGTTTTTGAAGTTCTATCAATGCGTAGGTTCTCCACATGTTTGTATCATGTCATAATATCACTTACAGCAAATTTACTTAATGAGTATATATGTACACAGTTGTAAATAACAATAAATAAACTATTAAAAAAAAAAAAAACCTACTAATCAAACATCAAATCACGAAGAAAATATAATTTTCGAAACATACTTATGATAACTTGACAGATTTGGCGCCGCCTGGTTGCAATCGCATAGAATACAAAATATGAGGAGAGGAGACGAAATTTGTCATGCGAATGTCCAGTAATGAGAGTTCATTTAAATCGCAAATATTGCAGCAATGGTTCGAAGAAGGATGCATTACAAACTTGGAGATGACAACAAAAAAACCACACAAGACGACGTCCCTGAACGGGAACAAAACGCGAGTGCAATGCTGAAGAGGCAGGAGAGACTGTCAGGGTAGTGTCTTAACAAGAGGACGTGGTTCGGATCCTGATAAGAGGATCGTACGTCCTTGGTAAGAGTTTTCCAAGGAACTTAATTAAATGAGCAAACAAGGGATTAGGGTATAAGCCACGGAGGATTTAGTGAAGACCAGGGCACAACTCACCGTTATAAGATAATCTCTCAGTTAAAAATCTAAAACGTACTACTTACTGTTAAACACATACTTACAGCCTGTAATATTAGCCATTTATAAACACCGGACTACCATATCATTTATAATCTTTACTAAGCCCTTAGGTTATTAGATTATTATTATTAGATGATATTTTATTAGTTAAGGAAAAAAAACATATGTGATTGTATTTAAATAAAATGTTATTTTACTTATTTATTTTCCATACAGATAGTTTGATTATGTTCATCTTGTCTATTCTTTTGTTTGCATATATTTTAAGAGAGTTTTTTTTTAATGTTAATTTTATTATTTTTTTTTATTTTTGTATGTATGAGATCATTCATCACTATTACCTATTGCCCACAACTGTGTGGCAGATTGTAATATCTATCAATAAATAAATCTATCAATTCAAAATATATTCCTATTTTATAATAAGTT
>NW_027113649.1:367922-372214 GCF_000696795.3 Halyomorpha halys | reverse complement strand
AAAAAAGGATTGCCTTTATTTTGTGCTATGATCTCCTCTTATGAGATTCTTACATTTACATCGACCAACCTACTCGCTATAATTGTCTGTTTGAAAAGTCAGATAATTGAGGCTACCATGGAGGGCGGGAGTGGAGGGTTTCACGCCGTTTTTCAATTTCAGGCTTTTTAAATATTTAACTATCATAAGTCTCCTCTTCCCATCTTAAGCAAATATTTCAGGAGTGATAAAGGACTGTTACAAACTATAATTACAATAATTAAATAGTGGGTTGGACTTTTCATCCTTTTCATCATAAAACGCCCGCTACAACAAAAATACAACTCAAAAACTCCTTAAAATGTAGGCCACTATAGAAGAAGAAAACGTAAAACCATCAAAAAGAAATGTGTTTAATTATGTTGTGGTTTCATACACTCAAATATCTATGAACGAATTCACCGTATTTGGTTCTACCAACAAATAATATTTGTTCAGTGTTTACTAGTTGTTGTTATTTTGTTTTAAACTATATAATAAACAAAATTTCGGCCAACTCAATACCAATGAAAGTTAAGGAAAAATTTCAACTTTTTAAAATTAGGTTTGTTTCTTTTAAATACTTTACGGCCACTCCCAATTTTTTTTTCTACGCCATTTTCCCTCTCGCAGTCCAATACAATTTTACTTTTTCCCTTAGTTGGTCCGCATCCTGCCGAAGATCTTTAGATCAATCACCTAGACCAATATATTTTGAAAGATCGTCTCCATCCATGTCTCCCATGTTGTATAGAGGACACTTTGATGGAGGTGTTTCTGGAGCAGATCATGTCCTGTTACTAGGCGAAAACAAGCCACTCCCTCTAGCTCTGCTAAGATTGCTGGTATAAAATTCATTTATTGCCGGGAATAAATAAAGGCAGTTATCTCACCCCAATTTTTTGATTACTTTAATGAAAACTTTGTATAATTAATAGTCAAAATTGATGAGTCTTCCAAGTATAGGTAGGGTGAATAAAAATGGAGGCTCTATATCTTGAAAACTACCAACAACACTAGAAAACCTAAGATTACATTATTTAAAGAAGAGTAAATATGCTTAAATATTAGCCATTTCAATAGGTCCCAACAACAATTTTATGAAATGTTGCTTTTTTTTCGAGAACTATTTAACGTAAATAACTCTTTTAGGGCTCATATTTTATATAGGGGTAGTAATTTTTATGATATTCGCTTATGAATATAAATTTGCCAAATGAAAATTTGTCGGAACAACTATCAATTTATTTTAGCAAATATTATGAAAATTACTACTTCTACGTAGATAAACGTGATAAACTACTTTATAGCTCATCAAATTAACTTTAATATGGATGCTAATATACATCTTTACGTAAAATTGAGATATATTCTCAAATAATCAAATAAATTCTCTAACTTCTGATCTTTCAGTACGTTCTGTACATTTTCATGAATCTTTGCTTTTTAAAGAGCTCGTAACGTAATAGCTCTATTAGGGCTTACATTTCAGCAAAGTTACTCTACTTTAAATGCTGCTCTCTTAAATTTTCTATTGTTGTTGGTAGTTTGAACGATATAGAGCTCCCAATGAAAAATTAATTATTTTTAACTTTTTGAAAAAGCCACCATTTTTTATTCCCCCAGCCTATACTTGGCAGACTCATCGACTTTCACTAGTTTCAAAGTATCTCATAGTATAGTTTCAAAGTATACATAGTTTTCATTAAACTAAGAAAAAATTGGGGTGAGATAACTGCCTTTTTTCTCCAATTGGGCTCTTGTATTAAGTGCAGAACCAGAATATATATTGGTATATATACTCATGCTAAAAGCCATAAATTAAATTCAGAAATATGGGTTATGAAAAAAAAAAAAAAAAAATACAAACTACCAGATATAATGTATGTAAGATGTATCCAATCACCTATTTCGTCAGGGTGGTACGGAAAAATAAAAACTTAACTCCACATAATTGTTTATTATATTACGATTAGAATATAAATATAAGAATTAGCAATGTATGTGAGATCTTAGTGGCAGATACTATTGGAGCCTTATTTTATCATATTATGTATCATCTTGTTTTATTCTCATTATTATGTTAATTCACTAATTGTAAATTTACAGCTTTATTATTCACTTCAAAATCCTTTCAGTTATTTTTATTATTATTATTTTTTGGTTAATAATTATTATTTTTTTACTTCTTTTTCATTTTAGTGGTTATTAATTAAATAATTAATTGTATAACTTGAGATCAATTCATATTGCACATATCTAGTTTAAAAATTGTATAGCCTCCACAATACCCTAACCGTCAAAATTGTAATAACATTTCACTTCAATCATCATTTTCAAGTCTTTGAAACATACTACATATTTACTTATTATATTTTTTTTTTCGTACAGTTGTAAATTACAATAAATAAATAAAATATTTCTGTTATCGAATGTTCTGAATCTAATCATATATATAAGATGGATTTAACTTAAAATGTATATAAGTATAAAACTGCCTATAAGTCCAAACTTTCATATCGTTGATTTCACTAAATAGTATTTATCAAACATAGGTATACTGTGAGAAAACATCAGTGATCATAGGTTAAGCTGGTAGAGATTTTTTAAGGAATGGAATAGGTACTGGTATTGGTATTTGGTGGGGGGAACTAGTACGGAAAGTGGTCCTTTTTGGCAACCCTTGGTGGGTACTTTGAAGTTCCCGCTGGGTACTAACCAAGGTGGGAGTGTCAAGCTTCATTTTTGGGAACCGCCGAGAAATAAATATTAACTGCCCCAGGTGGGAATCGAATCCAGAACGTCCCGAACTGAGTTACAGAGCCGTCGCGACCCGAAATCGAATAGTAACTAAGGTTAGAGCTTTAGTTAATGTCAAATATATTCAATACCAACATAATATTGACCATGAAAAATAATATATACAAAGTATAATAGAGTAGTGTGAAATCGAACAAATGAATCTCAAAACATCGGTCACGAAGAAAAATAAACAAACGACAAAAAAAATCTGCAATTCGTTCCGTTTTATGAACCGTGAAAACGATGAATGAAAAATATTCCGAGGACATCAAGGGAGACTTTTTATGTTTTAATTCTATACTTTTCTCAGAAAATCAACTCCTTTTTTTTTCGTAAAATTAAATAATAATTTTCTGATACAGATTCGCAAAAGGATCATTGAGAGAAACATAGGTCAAAAGGTCAAATATTAAAACAAAATGAAAATTGCATTCATTCATATGAATTGCTGAATAAGCTAACGGAATATTCATTAATAACAATAAATTCAATGGACACATATATCAGCTGTACAAATAGATCAGCTAAAAATGCAAATAGTATTTCAGATCACCAGGAACATAAAAATAATATTCAGATTAAATTACGTACAAGAAAAAATAACATTTATAATATTTTGTTCTTAAATACAATGTAAGTTGTTAGTATTTGTCCTGGAATAAACCGTGATAATTTGACACCAGTGTTTTTGACACCTAATTCGTCTTTCATCATAACAACTGAAACAGGTATTAAACCTATTTTCCCTATATGTTATTATAAATCGTTTCAATATTCTGTAATTCTATTTAATTATTATAGTTATTATATTGTTTTTGATCTTAGTCCTGGTGAATGCCTGAAATTCTGGCCGAAACGTTGAAACTAATTAATAAGTTTTTTCATATTTGTGTTCTTTACTGACCGAAGCTCTAAGCATCTCCTTAAATAAAAAAATTATTTGCCGTAGTCGGACTCTAACCCAGGAATACAGGAGATTCGCCTCACTCCGTTTGTAACTGTTTACGAAATAAAATTGTACATAATCGACGACCTTCCTTACAGGCATTTTTACGACCTGTCGTTAGAAATTCTATTGTTAAAGGTCAGGTATTCACTCTGTACTGACTGTGCGAACTAAACACAAACAACCATTGAACAATTTCAACTAAATACAGCATTATTTTACAAAACTACTTTGACTTAATGCCAAAAGCATGTTACATGATTTTACCAAATAATATCTTACCAACCACACAAAAATAAATTTATTTTTACTAAGCCTGATTTAAACTATGAAATTTCTTCAAGATAAAAAGAAATACATAAGTAGACATCAATCAAATAATACAGCAAAATAAAAGAATAGATCGATTGAATCTTTGTTTTAGAAAGACAATAAGCACTGAAAATAAGTTTTAATATTTAATTAAATATTTCTGTAAATATTGTATATATTATTTTATCATTGTTATTTTATTTATTTATTTTTC
>NW_027113649.1:365212-367872 GCF_000696795.3 Halyomorpha halys | reverse complement strand
TTGGTTTTATTACATGAATTGATGAAGATTACAGTTTACTTGGTTGATTATATGGAGCTTGATGGTTGGTTGTGATGTGAATGTGATTATGGAAGTGGGGTTCTCTCTTCTCATCCTCCTGCCGCCGCCGCCTCTCTCGCCTGAGTCGAAGGAATTACTCTCTCATCATTATGAGAAGAGACCTTATTGAAGAGTTCTGTCCTCTTCTTCTCCGGTACAGGTCACCATGGCTTCTTTACTGGTACTCACTCCTTTGTTTTGGGGACCAAGATGGCTGCCCAGGCGTCTTACTGCATACCTTTGCCACTAGATGGCATCATGAATTTCCTTTCAGAAGTGAGGGGGCGTCTTACTTAAACAAACCGCCCACCTAAATTAAGCTAGGCTAATTTATAATAATCAAAATGTGGGGTACATGTAAACAGGACTTGATTTTACAGGTTTCAAGATTAGAGGTTTTCCAAAATAAATCTAACCAGCATAGACAGAATGTTACATGAGAATATTCTTGTAAGAGCAATGCAGAAAGATAAATGAAACAAACTTTGAAATATAATGATAAAACATACTAATTAACTTTATGTATAGAAATAAATTCAATAACTCATGTATATAAAATAGGAAATAGTAAACATTGATACATAAATTAAGAAAATAAATGCACACCCTATGTGTATGTGTTAACAAAGCAAATTCAAAGTAAATAAATAACTAGTAAACAGAATAAAACTACAAAATAAAGTTTCACCTCTTAAAACCTGTGGTGAAAACAGAAGTTTACAACCTATGTTATAATAGTAATAATGTTAATGATTAATTCTTAAATTAACAACAGAAAATTACAAAATAAACGCTACAAGACAAACGCCGATGTCAACCAAAGTTTCAGTCCGTTACAAACTTATGGTCATCTGTCAGGAGGTTTCCTAGGTTCTGGTATCACGTGGAGTGATGTTATAGTCAAACGTAGTGCATTTGACAGTGCTTCTAAATGATCCGAGTTTACCGGAAGCTGGATCTGCTTTGCATGGCATAGTTGAGTTCCTAAAACTCCGGCTGAAGATTTTGCGCCGCCCACCAAGATAATTCCAACCTCGTTCGGCAATAGAAGTGGTGGTGTAAGTTCCTTGTTCAATGTCGCTTTCATGCAGAAGGAGATGAAGCTCAGTTTTGCACTGTGCCAAAATATGTTGCCTGGATTTTGGTCATTAGAAGATTGTTGTGAGAGCATACTATCAAGGGGTGTTCCCGATATAGCATGGCTGTTAAGATTTGCAGATAGCGGTCCCCATCTTCTGAATTGGGGAATACAGTTATACATTGCAATTGAGGTTCTGAAGAGTTCATTTGAGTTGCTGAAGGAGTCCTTTGGGTGGACTGAGTATCTGAATATGTAACCAGAGGTGGAGTAACAGCTGGTGTTATTGCTACTGAAACAGTCTGTTGAGACTGTCTGGTTAGTAGAAATGAACTTCGTTGAGGATATGGGTGAGGAACTGGAGAGTCCTTTTGGGTTTGAATATTTCCATGTTCATGGCTGATGGAAATAGTGTTACGATGGATGATATCTTCAATTTCGGTTCCATTCTGAACGTTTTCCATGTTGGTTTGCCCACTGATTTGAACAGGGGTGGTCTTAGTGTTCTGAGGTGGTATTGTTGGAATTTCTGATGATTCTGTCCTGACTGCAGTAGGCAGAGTGAAATTATCCGAATTGTCTCTGCTAAGATGAGCTTTAAACTCATTTCTTCCATTGGCATCAGGTATTCCATTTTTGGATGCTAACATATTATCTGCCTGTACCTTGTTCCTGGAGCTATTTTCACTGAAGAGAGGTTTCACTTCGGGCTGTGTATCTCCAATGTATGCAGCATATTTGAAAATGGAGTCACTTGATCGCCAATTTGAATTTCTCTATTCAAAGAGGGATGTCTCACAGTTTGTCCCCATTGGTGATTCCTATATTTGACAAACTCAGCACTGGTAATTGTGCCCGTAGCTGTAACATGTGGCAAACCCATTTGCTCATGTTGTTGCAATGTGCCTTGTTGAGAATATGCAACTGGTAAAGTATTCACCTTAGGAGTACTGAGTGTTGTAAGTGGCC
This sequence comes from Halyomorpha halys, assembly GCF_000696795.3. NCBI lineage: Eukaryota > Metazoa > Arthropoda > Insecta > Hemiptera > Pentatomidae > Halyomorpha > Halyomorpha halys. The sequence continues at coordinate 365,765 of NW_027113649.1, read as the reverse complement.
TTGGTGAAACATTTTCCTGAGGATGGGTGTGTACAGATGTGTCTGTGTCACAGTGGGGTGTGTTGGTAGACATTGCTGATCTTGGAAACATCTGAAAAGGTAACTGTAGTAAAGGACCTCTAAACTGATGTCTGATGCCTTGTGAATGAAATTTTGAATGTTGGGTCAATGTATCATTGGCTACCTCAACATCAATAGGCCTAGACAAGCTTTGCTGAAAACCTTGCTGTGCTCCTGTTAATTCAAGATGTGATAACACATTTGAGCTGGTTTGAGATGAAGTATTAGGGTCAGCTGGCATTTGTTGACTCTCAGAAGAATATTGCTTATGACAAGAGATCCACGGCTGAGATTGTTGGTGAATGGTGCTACTACTATAGCCTCCATAATTTTCTTTGGAACTAGCATGTAGCCTGCTTTGAGATTGATGTTGCTGATTTCCTTCATAAATTGTTTCAATATTTTGATGAATCATAGGATTTGTTGAGTCTTGTTTACTAGCAGGATAGATCTGACTTGATTCTTGGTTACCTGTTTTCTGTTGATTAGGATT
>NW_027113649.1:364110-364411 GCF_000696795.3 Halyomorpha halys | reverse complement strand
CTGATTTGATGTATTCATTTACTAACAATGAAATTATTAATGATGTAAAATATCAATGATTAATAAATAAATTTTTAAGAGTGAATTAAATGCCTGGTTCCTTTCTGTGTACATATACAAGAAGACACAATAATTATGGTTATAAATACTAATAGGATTAAATACATTCAAATTTTGTGAGTAAAGCACATGGTACTTAACAAGGTAGTAAATAATTTTGTTTTTTATAATGCTGATTATTGGCATTCACTATTAGCCTTAATTAAAATTGATACACTGTTAATAATGATTGCAATTGATT
>NW_027113649.1:363021-364060 GCF_000696795.3 Halyomorpha halys | reverse complement strand
TGTGATAACACATTTGAGCTGGTTTGAGATGAAGTATTAGGGTCAGCTGGCATTAGTTGACTCTCAGAAGAATATTGCTTATGACAAGAGAGCCACGGCTGAGATTGTTGGTGAATTGTGTTACTACTGTAGCTTCCATAATTTTCTCTGGAACTAGCATACAGCCTGCTTTGAGATTGATGTTGCTGATTTCCTTCATAAATTGTTTTTATATTTTGATGAATCATAGGATTTGTTGAGTCTTGTTTACTAGCAGGATACATCTGACTTGATTCATGGTTATCTGGTTTCTGTTGTTTAGGATCATTCTTTGATTGAAGATTCTGTGATAGTTGAATCCAAGGACGAATCTGAGCTGCTTGCTTGCAATCTCTTATTTTAAACAAGAAGGATCTTGCCAAAATGATTTCATCCCTGCATGCGTCATACATGTCTTGCATGCTTTGACTGTGGAGGTCACCACTAGTAACAACTAGCATGGCGTCATACTCATCCCATTTTTTCTGAAATGTCTGCCAATCAGACTCGGAAGCTTCTAACTTAGCTTCGAATAAGAAACAGATCTGAAGACCAGCAAGAGCTTTTTCTCCGGCTTCTGCGCAGCCAATAATGTTTCGGTGTAAACGCCTGAGTTTCTTCTCAAGTGTTGCTATTTGAACTCCACAATTCCGTGTGAAATCTAATGGTCTGGTTGCCATAATATTCATCTGATAAACCAACCAGGCAAAGGGAAGCGACGCGAGACAAGAGTAAGAGAGAACAAGAGAGAAAAGAATGTTAAGAGAACCAGGCATTGATATAATTGATGAGAACCTAGGATTGATTAAATCCGGTAAAATAATTGTCAACAGACAATGAAGAGTGATTAAAATGTTAAACAACTTTGAACGTCAAATAACTGGGTGACGTTTAACTACAGCTCAAGAGTCCTGATGCCTCTTTTAAGCTGGATCAATGATAGGTAATCGCAGGTAATTTGTGATTACAGGGGTATGTAGAAAAACCCAAGTCTTACTGTCACAAGATGTGCTTGGTTTGA
>NW_027113649.1:359462-362971 GCF_000696795.3 Halyomorpha halys | reverse complement strand
ACGTGAGTGGTTAAGGGTAGATCGATGTGAAAATTTTAATTCCCCCCCCCATAGATCACGTGACTAGTGGTTAAGGTAGGTTCGAGGCTAGGGTCCAAAGTCCAAAATGACTCATTGCCCAGTGGTTAAGGCCGGTTCGAGGCTAGGGACTAAAGTCCAAGGACACGTGGTTAAGGCTGGTTCGAGGGTCCAAAGTCCAAAAAGGCTCATTTACTGTCCCAGAATCGGCCTTTCCTCCCTACTCACGGATCTGTTTTCTATGTAATTGTTTTATAGCTATACATCATTATTATACTCAGTCAATTTTGATGGAATGGAACGAATGATGTTATAATAGAATTAAACAGTTTTTATTGTTAAAAGATAAAATAAACCATATTTTAGAGCAAAAAATAATAGCAAAGTAAGTAATGGTTTACATTTAATAGCAAATCATAATATAATTAAATCATAGAAAAATATGAACATTTTTGATAAAATAAAATACCATCCAAACAAAACTAGACATCTCAAGAATATAGACATACTGAGTTGTGTATTTGATTTTAAATTTAATGTTTCGAAAAACAGCCTATAAAAACAGGTTGAATATAGCTGTTTTTTTTTTAGCTTTAATTATGAGTAAATATAAAATTTTACTAATATATTATATATCATTTAAACAATATACAAAAGATGAATGAAAATATATGACTAACTAAGTATTTTGAGTGTTAACATCCAAAACGATGATAATTTTAAGCGTTATATTATGATTATTCCTGGAATTAAATTACCATGATATAACACTATTTCAGGAATTATAAAGTTACCATATATGATAAAGGTATTATTCCTGGAATTAAATTACCATGATATAACATTATTTCAGGAATTATAAAGTTACCATATATGATAAAGATAATATCTGTACAGATTAACGTAAAACTCAAAAGAACACTACTGTACAGATTAAAGTAAAACTCAAAATAAGTTTACAAAATATTAAGAAACTATATTCAGATATTACTGGTTTTAACAAATTTATTCCACTTCAGTGACATTTATCAACTTCAAGAAGTCCATGCAAACAGAAAAGGTACCATGGACATCTTTACATGAATTACGAGCTCTGATATGGAGATATTTCTGCAATAAGACTGCAAGTGTAGAAAACGCAAAAGAGTATGGGCTATGGCTAACACGTTGGAAAGCGGAACCAAGGAAGTCAAGTATGATATCTAACTCTTACTGTTTGTTCAACAGTTCAATGAAAACAAAAAATAAATAGAGTGATGGGGCAGGCACGGTAAAAACTAAAAGCTGTTACGTTTCAAACGTATGTGTCCGTGAGAAATTGTATTTATGTAAACCAATTGTATGATACTTTTATAAATATTAGGTAATTATTATTTTTATTATTATACTAATCAATTTTTAACTTCTGAAAACCATTTAAGGTTTAGCAAGATTAAATAAGCAGTCTAGTCAAATATAAAAGAGGACTTGGAAAGTTTTGAAGTTCTGTGAATTAGGGTATGTTAAATATGAATTTCAACTATGTGGCCAATTTTTCCTGAAAATTGAAGTTTTTTGCTAATTATTTCATATAAGTTATCACTTTTTGACTTCATTTTTTAAAAATATTGTTTATAATGTTATCACATTATATGTATAATCTCTTACAATGTGAAAATCTTGTATTTTTCGAATAAAGTTTAGAATTCATTTCATACTACATAAAGTAAACAATTAATCACCTATGATTTTGATTAATTTTTTTCCCTATTTTTCAGCTACATCATTTAGAAATCAACAAAATGGAGGTGAGAAAGAGGTCTCGGCTGAAATATTTGGGGCAAAAAATTGAAATTCATAATTAGCTTTACTTAAAAAACCTATTTATGGACTACATTCCGTCCTATCATTTTTTTCATCATCTTTTAATTCAAAAGAGACCGATCAAACAAAAAAATAGATCTATAGATCTATTCTATATTGTGGTTTTTGTTCTTCTTTGATTTAGCGGGAAATGGATATTAGATTTATTCTATTAATAGATATTTTCACGTTATTAGCAAAAATAATGATTTTTTTAAAAATTATATTTATTTATACTTACAGAATTAAGATTAAGCCAAAATAATAAAATTCGTAATCAGTACCCTAAAATAAGATAAAGATTATTTTTCAAATGTCTAATTTTCAAAATATACCACCTAGAACCGTTTCTGGTCATCATCTAAAATATTGTGACCTTCAAAATCGCAGGACTATTGCAACGGAATAATCATTGCAGTCGTCGAAACTGTGAAAGGGAGGTCAAAGATGTATGTGGTTCTAAAGCAATGGTGGTTAATAAGTCCGAATGACAACTAAAGCTGTGGAAAACTGTCTGAGTGACTTCTTTGTCAGCAGTCACGGCGGGTTTGTGTCATTGTGAAGACTTCAGCCTCGACCGAGAGCCTTTGGCATTGAGAGATGTATGACAGCCACCGTTCGACATGTAGCTGGAACAATGGTGATATAGAGAAAGAAATGTATTGGGACGTGTCGTGGTCACTATTGCGCCATAAAAAACAGATTTTATATTTCCCTTGATAAGAGGATTGGTGATGCTAGGTAAACTCTGTTAATGTTACCAACTCGCTAAGATAGCTTGGCTTAGATTTATGAATTTGCCTTGTAGGAGACAGAGTCTAAGCCATCTTATCAGATTAAGATTCCTTGGATATATTCAATGAAATTTCTCATTTCATAATAACATACTAACAACAAACATAACAAATCATAATCTTTGTTATGTTCATAGTGATTCGATATTCGGTGTACATATCACGCCGTTGGTGTACATTTTCAATTTCTTGGGTTATGTATGTACTAATAATACTATAATAATAAAAAGGTAAGAAGAAAAAAAAAAGTTGGTCCATGTACATGTTGCAATCTCATCGGAGATCATAACACACAAAAAAAGGCAATCTTTCCCGACGAACCCGCCCCACTAAAATCCCCTTTTTTCATATCATCTTTATTCAATCAAATAAATACAAGTACATATAATTTATATATTTAGGAATAAACAGTCTTTTTAACTAACATATTTTAATATTTAACAGATTTTTTATACATAGAATCTTGGAATTTATAAATTCCTATTCTTACTCTTACATCATTCGAATATGATTACTATTGAAATGAAACGAGTCACGGACCACAAAGGAAATAAGATGAGTATATTGTTGACAAACTACTGTGAAATCTCACATTTATCACGTTTTTATTGAATAAGTAAACAACGTTTTTGTACATAATATTCGTATAACAAGGAAATTGCAATAGAAGTGGGACAAACATTCTTTCAACTGAAAACATGACTATTGGTTTGCTAAAAAGATGATGTAAATAAATATTTTGTACCTATTTTAGATATTTTCGCAATACAAAACGACAATAATAGGGGTATTCATGATGTTGTGTTAAATGTAAAATGTTTTGCCATGTTAAATGTTATAACTATAAGATTGTGA
>NW_027113649.1:356033-358784 GCF_000696795.3 Halyomorpha halys | reverse complement strand
TTGTGTAGTTACATTGATAAAAAATAAAAGTGTGTTAATATTCTAACAGTTGATTAATTAGTAATGGCAAATAAGTACATTCTTTTTAATCTTCAATAACGTAAATTGTAGTAACTCGAACATTTACATATCCAAGTTTTGCATTTTACTAATTAAAAGATATTACCCTCGTTTTCTCTTAAACTTGAAAAAAAAAATTAAGACGTATGAAGTTTTGCTAAACGTAAAACATCAACGGACGAGTCTCCAAAAACGGGAGGAAAAAGAGATTTATAACACTTTGCCATTTGAACTATATTTTAAATATAATAAACATTCAGTACAGAATGAATTAAGAAAAAAATTACCTGAAAATGCAAATAAAAATAATAATATAAAATGTTAAGCTTTTATTTAATAGTGCATATTTGTACCAAGGATGTGTGAAATTCCTACTCTTTATTCTGCATCAAGAAATATTATTATTTAATATGTCCCCAACTTAATAATTCAAAACATTTAATGATGATAAGATGTTACTTTTATGTTTCTTCTTCCTTAAATGGTTTCTACACATTTCAGTAGGTTATATATACACACATATCATTTTATATTCATAATTTTTATTAGAAATTAATTACTACAACTTGAACAGATTACTCTTCAAAATTTTTCCATCATATTTTAATTATCAATATTTTTTTTTCTATAAAATTTTAACAACAATTTTACCCATTCAATGATTTGGGTAAAAAAAAATTATCTGATCATTTTTTATATGTATTTTTGACTTTCTCTTCTAGGGTTCTCTCTTCTCATCCTCCTACCGCCGCCGCCTCCCTCGCCTGAGTCGAAGGATTTACTCTCTCATCATTATGAGAAGAGACCTTATTGAAGAGTTCTGAACTCTTCTTTACTGTTACAGGTCACGATGGTTTCTTTACTGGTACTCACTCACTATGTTTTGGGGACCAAGATGGCTGCCCAAGCTTCTTACTGCAAATCTTTGCCACTAGATGGCATCATGAATTTCCTTTCAGAAGTGAGGGGGGGCCTTACTTAAACAATCCTAGTTACACTACAATTTAGTTATAATTATAAATTGATGTCTAATCTTTTACTATACTGCTACATTTTCATCTATCCACCCTACTATTTCTAATTTATTAGCTTTCATCTTACATTATTTTATTTTCTAATTTGTTTGCTTACTTAAATCGAGTTTCCCAATTCATCATAAAAAAATAAACCTAATATAGCAATACAAAAATGTATAGTTTCATAATTCATGGGGGGGGGGGAAACTTAACTATATCAGAAACGAACAGGATGAAAATTGTTGGGCTAAGGCTTTCTCCCTACAGCACATTCATAATCCTTATGAGGTTTCCTCCAAATCTGAGTGAAAAGAGCTTTTACCTTCGCAGATTGTGGTTGTTGGAGTCAAAGGCTTTCTTAAAGGTTATGAATACCACATATAACCATAGCTACCTTTAGTTATAATGTTAATACCGATCATTGGTATTGAAATGAATATATGGTATACTTATGTAAATAAACAATAATAAGGTGACACTTAACATGGTGGAGTAACTGTAACTTTCTTTCTGCATTCCATAAAATGTAATGGAATAATTAAAGTATATATGTTTTAAAATAACATTATTTTGTAAGTTGTATGGCAATTGTTGGCAGAGCACGGTTCCCTTAGTCGACGTCCTCGACGAGGGAAGGCTTTGGACTCTTCAAGTGTAAGTTGTAAGTTCAACAACTTATACAACTAAAATTGCAATATTTAATTGTGCTGACAATAAATCAATCGAGTTAAAGATTCAGGAATAAAGGCTATTTGTTTAATAGCCTAATATTTCTTTAATTTATCTTGGTCAGTATAATATGATACTGCCATGGAAGGGATGAGGAACTCGTTAGTAATAAGGGTACAATATGATATCATCAGAAAATTCTCATTTCTCACTTTCACTAGTGATAGTCATCCTAGCCAATGCTAATAATCTTCATGAGGACAATAGTTTTGGGCGCACCGCGAACAGTAAATAAACATCATTATGAATTCCGTGAAACAATAGTAAATAATTCTAGTTTTGTTGGGAGTTAATAGCTTGGGCATTCAGAATGCTTTTAGTATATTGGGGTTCACCTCGTAAAGGATGTTAGATAATTAGGACAATTAGAAACTCTTTAGCGTTATCTATTCCTGATAGAAGTAAACAAAAAATACTGTGTGGTGACAATATACATTACACTTAATTTTTGATGACTCATGTCATCAGAATCCATTTTTTAAACATATAAAACACGTTAGTGATTATGGAAATATGATAACTTAGAAATTCCTGACAGATCACCATAGGTAAAGTAAGGACCCCCCACATCTGGAAAACACAATTTATTTAAAAAATTTAAACTCCCAATCAATCTTCCAATAAAAATTTATAAAGTAGAATAAGTCGAAGAGTACGACGGCTTTGTTACGATATTTCAAAGAGATACAGGAAGACAGGAGATTTTCAGGAGATCAGAATATGAGAATGTATCGAATTATTCATTTTATTGTGTTTAGAAATCATTAACGTGTATTTATATAAGTTTTAACGAAATGATTGAAGTAATATTTATGCACCTTTTCAAAATTAGAAAGTTAGATTACACCAAAAGTGATAGATATGGTAGAGGCTGTTGTGAAGTTGCGTGCTTAACTTATTTTCATCTGATGTGTTTTTTCAAGCGTTACTCACAACAACAGGTTGT
>NW_027113649.1:318343-352728 GCF_000696795.3 Halyomorpha halys | reverse complement strand
ACTACTGCCCTTCATACCACATACCCACTATGGGTATTTTATAATTTACTGTCAGCCCATGTAGCTAACTCTGTCCCACTGACTGATAAAGAGAGAATATAGACGAAGTTAGTAAGTGAAAAAATTAATGCCCTCAACTTTCAAGTACTATGACAATAGTTAATTTTTATAGAATAAAACATCTTATTTCTAATCTGTAACATCTTAATTCAATTAGTTCCGAACGCTGTGGAGCGCGACTCAATATATCTAACGCCTAGCCAATTGAGACAGCAGCCGATTTATCTGCAACTTGTGCCAGGGGACACCTTCGTCTAATGTTCGTCCTAACTATAATAGGATTTTCGCACTGCCATATGCTGAAGAAAAGATATATCAAATTGGACCCACGTTTTTGCAACATGTTGTATGTACTATACTTGTGTAATTACTCTATAATCATGTCATTAAACCTCACCGTTCTCTACATTCACTTAGACTGTTCTAATTTACGCAACTGATGCATTAACATTTAACCTGAACTATCTATCGATGTCTCATTAGTGGGTCCTGGTTTAGTTTTTTTAAACTGCAGCGTTACATGCATGAATCAAGGAGGCACCTTCGCTTGCAAAAGTGGTTGCAATTCCACGTGCCAGGGACATTCCTGTAATTATTAATGATTGCAACGGAATAATAAAAAAAAGAAAAATATGGGTGATACAAAAACAGGACCTTACGTTCACCTTTAATAACCGTTTATTACACGGCGGTTTAAATTAAATCCACCTGGAATATTCCATAAACCAGATATGGACCAGCTGGTAAATTCATTAAAAATTAAATGGATGAAATATCTAGATGGGTGATCTAATTAATACATATTTCACTTTTAATAAAAAATAAAAAAAACATATCGGAAATGAACATTCAACCGATGGGAGGAAGGGAGGAAGAGGCTTAACAGATATGAGGAAAAAATTGTAATCATAGTTTTAATTAATTTATTGCATCGAGTGCTTTTAACATACTATGAAATCGATTCTAAACGTTGAAAAATCCCTCTTACAAGAGAGAGGGACAAAATTACTGAATAAATACCCAAAAGTGTATAAATTACTTTAGGATAATCTCAGTGCAAAGAATTGTTATCCAATTCTCAGAAAAAATATTGTATATTTATAGATAGATTAAATGTTTAAATTCCGTCGACAACCCCAAAAATTAGAAAAAAAATATAATATCTAACAAATAGTAAGTAATTTTTGATCGACTACAAACGTATAAATAAACGGAATTTATTAATAAATCTTTAATTGTATGTGACACTATTCAATGACATCCAGAGAATGTCTTAAAACAATTTGAGCTCCAAATATTGGATTAAATAAGTTAGTGCGCCTTAAGCTTTGTTATATATTTTTGAATGAATGGGTCCACTAATTTTTAAATTCGATGGGTTTGATTATTCAGTACTACCCTGTAATGGTTTTGATATAATTTAAGCTCATAATACTAAACAAGTATATACTTATATAAGGTAGAATTATATTATAGGCTGTGTATTTTGAGAACTTTTTACTTTAAGATAGGTTACGTTACTTAGATTATGCAATATAGTAAATGATTAAAAATAAAATAGTTTGATTAACTTAAGATCCATAGGTGCTAATTATGAAGTATTATATGCAATAAGATAAGGTGCATTTCATGTTTTTGTATGGTCAATCTTCAGTCAGATTTATTTAACAGACTACAGTGAAGCCAAAAGGAGCGTATTCTGTTTAAGGGTGTTTCATAAACTCCTCATTTATATAAATGTAACCATTTATTGAGAAAATGTATACATTATAAATTTAATATTAAATGTTTGAGAGAATAATTTACAATAACAGAGGGTATGAAACCTAAAAGATTGTATATAAGTATAGATTATAACAACTTCTTAGTGATATTTGCCACTAAGGTCTTAAACTTCAATGAATGAATGAAATGTTATTATTTATAAAAAAAAAAAAATGGATCTATATAAATAATTAAGGACACAAAGACAACGTAAAATATCCATCTGTCGACGCTTGCTAGCAATTTTAACTAAAGCACATGTTTTAAACTTGTAACAGGGGTATGCCATTGATCCCTCACATGTTAACCAACTGAGCCCTTTTCAGTGTAGTCCGTCGTACATAGTTACTAAGAGCTCTCCAAGTGGGGCATTTTAATAAACTCATTAATTGCTATGGAGAGCAGGTACGCTATACAAAAAATTTTGTTCTAATTTTAAAATACTTGTGGCTGGTTCTGAAGAAGTGTATGGTATCTTCTATTTCTTCGGAGTTACTTACCTGGCAGTTATCTATACTGCCATACATCCATGATTATATACTTAAGAGTAATTTTGATCTACACCTGAACATCTACTGAATGGATCAAAATTATCATTTAAATATGGCGTTTGAAGAAGATTCTTAACTTCAAGAATTTTAATCACCCACTTCTTACTGAATCTCAAACATGGACAAAATCGGACGAAGAAAAATCTCAAATATTCGGTCAGCATCTTTCTAAAACCTTTGAGCCACACCCAAAGCCACATCCTTAATTCAACCAACCTTGAACACATTGAAGAAGTATTGAATACTCCACTCCAAATGACCCTGCCACCTAAAGCATTTCATCCATCAGAGATATTCAACATCATCCAGAATTTACCAACCCGCAAAGCTCCTGGTTATGACCTAATTACATCCCATGTTCTAAAACATCTTCCTCGAAAATCAGTTATATTCCTGATCTACATCTACAATGCTGTCCTCAGATCCACATAATTTCCTGACCCATGGAAATTATCCATAATCAAAATTATTCCCAAACCTCGAAAGCCGCCAGAACACCCATCTTCTTACCGTCCTATCTCTCTGTTACCTATCATGGGAAAAATCCTTGAGAAACTTATCTTAAAACGTCTGTACCCCCCTAGATTCCAACCGCATAAGCCCAGATCACCAGTTTGGATTCCGAACATCCCACTTCACTATCCAGCAATGCCATCGTGTGGTTGATGTAGTCTCGTCTTCATTGGAGCGCGGAATGTACTGCTCGGGAGTCTTTCTTGATGTAGAACAGGCTTTTAATCGAGTCTGGCACCCAGGACTGCTATACAAGATCCGTAGATTCCTACCCCTTACATATTATCTCATTATCCGTTCTTATCTCTCAGACAGGTTATTTCAAGTAAATCACAACAGCGCTTATTCATCCCTGTTTCCTCAGTCTGCTGGTGTACCTCAAGGTAGTATCCTTGGTCCTATCCTTTATACAGTTTTTATAGCTGACATCCCAACCCATCCTAACACTATTCTCACCACATATGCCGATGACACATGACATGCCTATTGTCAGTGAATAATGATCCTTCCATTATATCCCAATCCCTCCAATCCCACATCACCACCCTCGAAGAATGGTGCCAAAACTGGAGGATTAAAATAAATTTCAATAAATCCCACCAAATCACATTTACCCTTCGTCGTAAACCTTCGTCTTGTCCTACCGTATCTTTTAATAATACCCCACTCATTCCTGTTGAACAGATCCGTTACTTAGGACTAAATCTAGACAAACGACTGACATGGAATCCCCATACAAGACTGAAAAGACAGGAAACTGCTCGTCGATTCCGACTATTACAACATTTACTAGACAAACGGTCCAAACTTCCAATCCATTACAAAAGACTGATCTACATGACTATTATAAGCCCTATTTGGACATACGGAGTTGAGCTATGGGGCTCCACTAAACCATCTAATTCCTCTCGAATCCAATCCTTACAGTCCAAAATCCTTCGTAAAATCCTTAATGCTCCTTACTTTGTCACAAATCAAATCATCCATCAGGACCTCAATGTCCCCTATGTTGCCGATTTGGCCAGAACCAGATACTAATCTTTCCATAATAAACTTCCAAACCACCCAAACCAACTTGTTTCTAACCTGGCTTCTCCTTCACTACCTAATAATCCTCCTAGACGTCTAAAAAGAAGATGGCCTCGAGATCTTCTCCTTTAGAAATGTTTTTGGAGTTCTATCAATGGGTAGATTCTCCACATGTTTTTATCATGTCATAATATCACTTACAGCAAATTTATTTGATGTGTATATATGTATACAGTTGTAAATATCAATTAATAAATTATTTAAAAAAAAAATATGGCGTTTCTGTTTTAACCGTACACATACATACTTCCATAGAAAGAAAAAGTAGATGGGAGTCATTACATTGGTTCACAGATTCATTTACACTATGTCTGATTGCGGTCAATCATCCACGCAGATCGGCAACATTTGAAGTATCGAGATTAACTCCATAACATTCCTTCCTAAATTTCTAACACTTCCGAAACCAATACAGTTTATTTTTTATCATTTCTTTTGCTAGAATATGAGGTAAGATAAAACCCTGAAGTGTGTATTCTGGGTGTGCGAGTATATCCAGGCAATAACTGTTTCCTGAGCCAAAATATAAATAGGAATATATCTGGGGAGGAGCAATAATTTTTAATATGTTTTAAATTTTTCTAGAACATCATAACTCTTGTAATAGTACAAGAGCCCAAGAGGAGAAAAAATGCAGTTATTTCACTCCAATTTTTAATTACTTAATTCAAAACTATCTATAATTACTAGTCAAAATTGATCAATCTTCCAAGTATAGGTAGGGGGAATAAAAAATGGCGGATGTTTCAAAACGTTAAGAATAATTAATAATTTTTTGTTCTCTATATCTTTAAAACTACCAACAACAATAGAAAATCTAAGAGACCATCATTTAAAGTAGGATAAATTTGCTAAAATGTAAGCCCTAATAGAGCTATTTACGTTCAATAGTTCTTGAGATATAGCTTCTTAAAAAGCAACATTTCATAAAAATGTTGTATGGAACGTACTGACAGATCAGTAGTTAGTGAATTTATTTTGAAAAATCTATATTTCAAAAACCATTTGACATGCAGATGTCTATTAGCACTCAAATTAAAGTTAATTTAATGAGGTATAAAGTAGTTTATAACGTTTATTTTCGTAGGAGTAGTAGTTTTCATAAAATTTGCTAAAATAAATGGATTTATAGGTGTTCGGGCTAATTTTCATCTGCCAAATTTATATTCATATGTGAATATCATAAAAACTACTACCCCTATGAAGATAAGTGTCATAAACTAATTTCTAGTATGTTAAATTACCTTTATTTTGGCAGACATGTGTGCGTCTTATGTGTCTAGAGATATATTTTTCGAAAATCCATCATTTTATCCAAACAACTAGAAATCAACATTTTGTAAGTTTATTTTGTCAAATGTTATAAAAACTACTACTCCTACAAAGATAAGCGTTATTAACTATTTTATAGCAAATTTAACTGGCTTTAATTTGATTGCTAATAGATATCTGTATGTCACATAGTTCCTGAGATATAGATTTCTCAAAATAAATTAACTAACTACAGATATTTTAGTAAATTTTTATGAAATGTTGCTTTTTAAAAGGCTATATCTCGAGAACTATTGGACGTAAATAGCTCTATTAGCGCTTACATTTTAGAAAATTTACTCTTCTTTAAATAATGTTCGCTTAGGTTTTTTAATGTTATTGGTAGTTTTTAAGATATAGAGCTCCAAATGAAAAATTAAGGTTTTGAAACAGCCGCCATTTTTTATTCCCCCTACCTATACTTGGCAGATTCATCAGTTTTGACTTGTAAGTATACATAGTTTTCATTAAAGTAATCAAAATTTGGGGTGAGATAACTGCCTTTTTTTCTTCCCTACTCTTGTACTATAACTCTACACCTGCACACAACTTTTAATATCCTTGTATATGGGACGTTATTACTACATCAAATTATACCGCGTGGGGTTCAAACCAAATTTGACTAACCCTTTCTGGAAAGTGGCTCAACAAGATCGACTTTGGAGTAATTATTCCACCCAGATTTTTGTATACATTTACTACCTGAACTGGGTTTTCTCCCAAACTCCACCTCTGAAACCTGGATAGCCTCGTTACGGATAACTATACTTTTGACATATCCAGGTTTCGCGGATTGCACAAACGAAAGTAAATCTCCAGGTGTTTTATCATTCCCTGTAATTGTACAGAAGAGGGGGCCATCACTTCTAGCTCTTCGCTCAAATTTTCATGTAGGTCGTAAAGGAATAATGCAAATAGTAAAGGGCTGATGAGAGAACCTCACCTTAATCCGGCTGAACTTTTAAAAAGTCAGTTAGACCCAGTTTATCGTACACGGTCGCTTTAGTTTCAGAATATAAGCGTTTTAAGGATCTCAGAAACCTAAAGGACAGCACAAAATTAGTTAACTTAAAAATAATGCTTCCCTATTTATTTAATCAAACGTTGATTTAAAGTCTACAAAGAATTTATATAATTCAAGAGTTTTTTCTTTTGCTTAAGTTAATTTAACAATACTGACGAAACAAAAAATGTGACCCACGACCGATTATTTAATACGAAATCTGGCTTGGAAATCATTTTGAAAATAATTTTGTTTTCTTTGATTCAGAGTCATAATTTATTCAATAAAATACTGGTGAATGTCTTGATATTGCAATAAAATACTAGTAAATGGCTTGGTAATGACATAAATGAAGGATATTCGTTTGAAATTTTGCACCCTGTAGACATTACTTTTTTTGAATTATGGGTAAATGACTGACACGGTAAAACTTCGAGATATCATTTCTGTATTAAAATTTACAGAAGAAAATAATCTGGTGAATATTTTTAATATTCATAAGGTAAAGAATCTTGTCCTGGGGCTTTTTTATTCTTTGATTTTAACAATGTACTTTTTACATCAAACTGAACTGGGGTCTTAAATGATTAACATGAAATTTATTATTACTATAAATTTGATGGTCCTATTACATTTGATCAAAACATCTTTATTTAATTAGTATTATATAGTAATAGTATTATATATTGTTCATTCAAGCTTTATTGTCACAAAAAAATGTCACATTCGCAATAGAGCTCTTTGTTATCAGATTACCTACAATACAGTCAATGGGAATGTATTCAAATAATCAATGCAAATACTTCAAAACAAAAACGTTAACATTAAAAAATAATTAATTTTTTTTTAAAAAAAGGACTACAGTAATAACTTTGTCTATCCTAAAGGAATGCCATCTCCTTAAGCATTGTTATAAACATAGAGATCTTAAGAATGTATGTTTATAGAATATATTATTTATTATAAGGTATATTGCGAGATTTCATTCCTTAGAACAGTTGGGGTTATTTCCAAATTAAAAGTTTGTCTTTTTTTTAAATTAAAATATTTTTTATTTTTACTTACCTCTATATCATTTAATTTCCTTTTAACCGTATTTAATATTAAATATTACAAATTTTTGGAAGAAACAATATGTACTACCTTTTCAGAAAACTACATATATTTTTACTTTTGTCTATGACTTAGGTTCTACAATCAAAATTTAAAATGCATGATATGGTAAAAAATTGAGGTAGTGCAAAGCTTATAATCTTTTATAATATAATACGATAACATCTGCGAAAAAAATGAGTACCTTATTTGAAATTTACATTTAAATATTCAGTGTTCATGTCAGTCAAAGAATTAATTTAATAATTTATTTTACTGTTTCATAAACTTCATCTTCACGTAAGTCGTGATATAATTTAATCTAACAACTAGTATCACATTTATAAGAAACTGCCTCTCACATACATTGTATAATAAGAAAGTAAGTAGCTTATCAATTAGGTAATGTGTAAATCGACTATTAGCCTCTAATTACCAAGCTGGCTAAACTGCAGCCCACGTAGGACACTTACTGACTTGAAATACCGCATTACGCCTACTTCATATCTCAGGACCTCCTACTTGTTACGATCTCCGGCACTCACTGCAGCACGAACAGTCGTGCCGTGGGGGTACGCGTGACAATAAAAAACAAGAGACAACTCGGATAAAAAACAACCCGGGAAATCGCCGCATAATTGTTTGTGGAAGTTCTCTGTGCAGCCATGCCATTTTACCGTGATATACGGCCGACAAAGAATTCCTACGATCGCGTTTCTGTTCTTGAGTTTATAAGAAACTTAGATCGTGATATTACAATTGTAAAAAGAGTTAGATATCATTAAAATACAAATGATATGACTCTTGTTTATAATATTAGTAATATTATTATTGAACCAAGTCATGAAACAGTGTTCTGAACGATTTGGTCATAAAGATGATATTGTAAAATGAGGTGATATTATGTCCATATGTCCCTTCATTATTTACTAACATAATTCAGTGAATTAAGTCCAGGAGTATAGATATCTATTTTTGCACTGTATTTCGGAGCATAAAATACATCAAGTGCAGTGTATTAGTGGAACTAACAATTTATTTTTCGTTCTGGAGGGTTTAGGTATTAAGAGTGTTCTTTCCCACATTAAAGTGGACATCCATTCAGTTACTTTGAAGCACAAACAGCTCACAGTTAATTTTGGTTTCTTTTTTTCTAGTAAAAAATCTAATTTTATGCGTGCATCACACAGCTTTCACTTACTAACACCTCCGATTTTTCTGTAGGTTAGTGAGCTTGTCTTAAAGTTATCACTATTTACGTGATTTTCGGGCAGATAAATCTAGGAGAAAAAAGACTGGGAAGGCAAAAATTTTGAACAATCTATATATTTTTTTGGCCCAAAAAATTCTTATTTTTGGCTGCACATGGGGAATAAAGAATATAAATTTTGTATATTCCCAGATTACAGCAGTTCTGGTAAACCATGCGATCGAATAGTTCTTTCCAGTTTGAACCGGATTTATCTATATCTTCTTTAATTATTTATACAATAATTTGATATTTTGTATTTATTCGTGGTATATAATTGCTAATGATAAGAACTGTTTACTTTTTACAAAAAATAAAAAGGCACTTTTGAGGAAAATTCGTAATTTAAGCCCTGTTAGTTTATTTAAAGGAGGATAAAATTTATCTTATATTAATAGGCACATAATTTTTCATTGATTCTTTAAGTTTAATAAAAAATGTTTGAGCCATTTTAGAGAAAAAAAAATGTGAAAAATTGATTATATAAATTGCCACTTCCGGTCTGTCGATTGCCAGGCTGTTCGACGACTTTGGGATAAAGATCCAGGATAAAGACGATTTTGGGAAACTACGTTTTTTTGAACTCACAAAACGTTTTCTTAATATGAATTCCATATATAGGTAATTGTGAGTAAAAAAAAAACATTTAAACAATCTAAAAATTAACAATTCATTCTTATTTTTATTTTAATGAAACATTTATATATAGATACATAAAAGATAACCACATACATTTTATTATCCAACAATAACGTTAGATATGTCGGGCTAAGTGTACATCAGGGAGAAATTTTATTAACGGGACTTTAATATAAATTATTTTTTTGTGGGGAAGACTACCATCTGTGATAATTAGAAGTAGATCCATCCTATTTACTTCAAATTACCATTGTTGGTAACTCAACCAACATAATAAATATAATAAAAATTTCGATTTACGAACTTCCTCCCACAAATTTCTTAATTTTTTTATGACAAAATAGTATTTTTTTTTGTTATGTTTGTTTAATATCATTTTTATTTTATAGATGCCTTAAAATATATCTATAGCTCCTATGCCACCGGCAGTGAACAGAATAGAAAAAAAAACAGAGACACAATTTCGACTCATGGAGTAAATTCATTTCCATGATAATTTGATGCACCCAAAAAAAGTAAAGTGACGGAATTTAGCAGATACAACTTCAGGTCGTAGATAAATAAAAAGTTATTACATATTAAGACATATATTAACTTTTCATATCACGTGAACCATATTTTTCACTAAGCTAAATGGTGTAACGGTAAAATGTTAAAAAAAAAATTGTTAGAGTCTAAAGAGTGACATGATAGGAGTATGGTAACACATGTTGATTAGAACAAACGTACCGATATGACACGTTAAAGAGAAAACTATTATCTTTAATATCAATATATCGAATACTATTTATTGAATTTCGTAATGGCTTATTCTCATCCCTAAAATCAATCTTTTATGCAAATTATTTTTTACTTTTGAAACCAATTCTTTAAATGAAATAACCGAGAAATCATTGATTATTTTTAACAACTTTTTATTATTAACAAAATGTTACAACAAACTTAGGTAAAAGATTATTTTCATTACATATTTATAAATTGAATTATAACTTTTCAAAGTTCCACTTAACAGTTAAAAAAGTTTTGTTGTTAATTTGTATTTTTTTACTTCCTCTGGAAGAACATAAGTCATTAATTTATTTTAATATCTGAACAACGTTTAGGGAAGTTTTCTTACTACCCAGCCATTGTTCTTTAGTTATATGATGGAAATATGTCAACCCAGATTAAAACAATATTTTGTTATTTGTCAAAAGAAATCATAACTCAACATTAACATCTATTATTTATTGTGTATATTTTTATCTAAATTATTCCTTTGCCCAAAAATATTATTAAAAATTTGAATTATGACTTTGGGAAAACGTTTAAAAAAAATATGTTAAGAACAACTTTTTTGAACACAAAATACTTCAAAAAATGTGAATTGAGTGAAATAATAAAACTAATTTTTAACAGAATATCATACTTCCTAAACATTGACCAGTTGTGAATGTAAAAATCCTTTCCAGCTGGGGTGTCAAATCCTAATCACCTACATTGTTCCATAGTTTCTCCCAACAGCGACTACCCTGACTAAATACCCTTGGAATTGATTATACGATTTCATCAGCTGATCAAATGACATTGGTCCTCTTCCTATCAGTCACATAACAGTTACTGCTGATGTAACTTTTGTGTTTGATTGATTCTGGCATTGGAAATCAAAGAAATGTATGTTATATGAGAGCCATTAACGAGTAGTGTTACGACTTTTATTGTTATATTTCATTATAATTTGTTTACAGTGAACAACAAATCGTAGACAATAATTGATTATAGGAGGTTAATCTAGATTTATATCATATTAATCTGGCTTTAATCTAAATCTTCTGGCAAATCAAGTACTGAAGGTCTCAGAAATTACAATCTTCTTGGTATTTGGGAAGTGGCCCCAATTGGTTAGATAATATAACTTCGCTTGTTACAGCCAAAGCAAAATAAAGAATTAAAATTGAATAATTTCTCAGCCTAGATATTTTCGAAGTACGATGTTGTGGTCTTGGGGATCTCATAAAAGAAGCATAATTTCATCAGCATTCGAACAGTTTATCCAATTTTTGAACAACCTGCTTCTATAATAATGCGGGAATAAACAATGATTTGAATATAAAGTATGTTACCCGACACATAAATGTACCTGTTACCCTACACAACCAAACTATAAACATTTCCTACTCCATACTTTTACTCACGTTACCGGGAGTGAAAGCATCAAGTTTTTTGGCGAATGACAAAAGTAATTGCCATAAAGAAGTTTTGTTGGAGCACCACACTAGTCCACGCACGTGATGTATTCCTATAGTGAGTTGTTGGATAAGCAGCATCTATTGAACCATAAGATACACATGTCCAATGTACTATTAGATCATATTTCATAACCGTGAAATATGAAATTATGCATTTATAATTTTTTTATATTCGTCATTTTACATTCGCATTTATAATTTATAATATTCGTCCACAAAGGGCGTGTAAATATATATATGTATATATTGGAGGGTAGGTCAGCTGTAGTATGTTTATGTATATATCTCCCTTTTTCCCTGCTTTTATAACTCCCCCCCTGTTACATAATTGGAGCCAAAATCCGGTATTGAATGCGTAGGTCGAAGTAATTTTTAAGTTAATTTGTTTTTGTTTTTATTTCTCCTTATGTTCTGTTTTATTTACTGTTAATCAATTTACTATTTTCAGCATTTAAGATGACCAATAACGAAATAATAAGGGCGCTGTTCTTAACACTGGCAAACCGGTGACGGTAGCACACACAATGGTGGAACCTATACCATTACCGACCACAATATTGGCACGCTAATGCGCTAGAATGGATTAAGATTCACATTTTGACTTATCAGGACCTACAGAACGTAATTTCTGATTTATAAAGATTCACTGGAGAGATTAGACTAGGTGGCCTTAGTTTAGAGGATTAAGAGGAGTATTTTGAACTAAATACTAACAGACGAAGACACTGAATAGCCCATACTCAAGGAAAGACCGAAGAAAGCTTTCGGAGGTAGAAGATAGACGACAGAGGTTGACATTCTCCAGATGCTATGAGAGGTGAGAAAACCTCGACAGTCCAGTGAGGAGTGCGCGGGGCTCTTCCGGGTATAACCAAATAACTGAGAAAATGAGGGAAACACTACACTAAAACACTGTTGAAGAGGTCACCTGAAGAATGGGATTCCTGGCTTCAATCCTCAAAGTACTGTTGGCCAATGAGACGGGAATAAAGGAAGGTCTAACCAGGGAATAATTTTTCGTCGAGTGTGCTTAAGAAATCATCGATTCGAGCGCAAGAAAAGAGGAATCCAGGATGGAAGGAGAGGAGACTAGATGGCCTACAGCCTGTCCAAAACCATGAGAATACCCTCGAAAAACAGTAATACAAGGACGGTGGAAGAGAAAGAGGGAAAAATGGATACAAGTTGTCTAGCCAGCCCAGATTGAAGAATAATGGACGACAAAGCAAAGACCGCGAGTGCCATGGATATGAAAGGACGACTTCTAGCATCTCTCAGAAGACCTTCCACGGAGTCAAGAGAGCCAATAAACAGCATGCACATTCATAATAAAATTACAATTGCGATTGTTCGAACAATAAATATTTAAATAAGTGCTTAATAATTGGAAGATAATAAAGAGTCACAGAATATAATTTGTATTATATACTATTAAGTTTATTAAGAGCTAATACTGTAAAGATTCAACATTGAATTTGTATGACTGATTTGTTTATTGTTGAATATATTTTTTAGTTAGTATTTTGTTTTTGTATTGTAGTTGTTGTATGTTTTTGAGTATATTTTGTATTATTATTCCAGTTCTGTTGCAAGGTGCATCTTTCAAGTGAATAAGCTATAACTTTAATTACTATGCTCTATATTAATTATGTGAGTAATTTATTAATTAATAATGGCTGCTTTCGTAAAATGTATATGTTAAAGTAAATAGTTAACAATATAAAACTCACAATCTTCAGCGTACTACCAGCCGGAATGGCCCCTCCCCATTTCTTGTAAATTTCTCCCAGCTATCATGCCACCAATGTATAACCTCCTTCAGCGGACCATGTTTGCTCATCTTATAATGCCATACGGCAAACGAAGATATAATGTAAATTTGTACATATATAATGTATTGGATTATATTATAATGGATTCTGTAACCATATATAAAAATAAAGAGGTTTGAAAATAAAAAAAAAAACCTTCAGCGACCAATATTTCTTGATGGGCTAAAGGCCTGCACCAACCCGCTGTTCAGGGAAATTGCACCTCCATCACCACCTGGGTGGTGGCAAGGAGATGCCCCTGGTAAATGTTCTCGCCAAGGGAAGAGGTTTGGGCTAAGCAGTCTAAACCTACTACCATCATCACCATATTACTAATGCGCAATTGGCACCTGCGACTCTCCGCATACAGTGGACATCAACTATACACCTTAAAATACTTTCGTGTAAAAGAAGGGAGCATCCCTATCTTACAGATTTATATTGTACTTGCTTATTATTTTGTTTTCCACAGGAGGGTTCGAAAAAAAAGGGACCAAAATATTCCTAGAAAAACAAGCCAAAATTGAGTAATTTATAAGTTATGAAATTTAATTTAATAGTGATTTAATAATTACTAGAGGAATAGACTTATTAATATGTATATATATTATTTTTAATTGATTTATTTATTTTTTCATTTGCCAACATAGATCATACAAATCTTTGACCCTGTGATGTGGTCCTCTTAAAAATGTCATTACTTGCAGGATAAGTAGCACAGACAGCCTGATGAGAATAACCCAACTTCATGCTAATAAGAACAGTGGCTTTCATGGTCTAGAAGTAAGCCCATAATCGTAGCTCAATAACAAGTACTTTGGGCCAAATCTACCATAGACACAGTTCTTCCACTCTCTTTCGAGTTCAAGGGCAGAGAAAAATCCGTCTAGATCTAAGTGGCTGTTCAGGGTCAGTAGGTACACGAAGACATGTATTTCATTCCCCTATGCGATCCTTTGGACGGAACCTCCGGTCTGATATTTCACATCCTGGAAGACGATTCCCGATTAAGGTACAAGTTGTCTGTTGTACACCCGGTCGGTGTGAGTTACCTCCCGTAGGCTGACGGGACTCACACAGACACTGAAACTAGACAAATATTCCTCCAGTTGTAAATTTGTATTCCGTTTGGTGTATTATGGGTGTCACACTGATTGATAGTTTGCTTTTTCACGCCTTAGTTCGATTGTAGTACGTAACGTTGGAGATTATAATTTTCCTTAACTGGAGCGACTCCAGAGGTGAGCATGAAACAAGCATTCTAAATGACAGCCTTGCTGACTGGTCGCGGTAGCTGATAACCGCATCTCTAAGACCAGATCGATCACAGCGAGGCGTCCCTGTAAAAGGTCACTCTCAGCCAGCTTCTTTCAGTCAGGCTGAAAGTTTTAGTGAGTTGAAGTAAGTATGGTATCCCTTAAACTTGGTCGAATCGGGTCTATTAGCTAGGTGGGAGGCCACAATATATCGTTTAGGAGTAATGGCATCCTTTAAACTGGCTGGTCGGTCGTTGTATGCGTGATGGATCTGTTTTTAAGGTTGTCAAAATGTTTGTACTATCTACCAATATTCAGGTGTTCAATGAATAGTTAATGACCAACCTATTCCCTCCATCAGCTTGTTTTGTGAATACAAATGAACTCTAATTAGAATAATTTGCTGAAAACATGCTTAGGTGCGATATGTTATTTGTGGGAAAAAAATTGGATTATTTGAGCCCCAATAAACCATTCGACGAAACCATTGGACAACTATAGGATAATAAACTATAGATTATCTATTTCAGATTTCAGACCATCTAGATTTTCATACCTGTCCAATAATCTAGCAGGCCGATATTCGATGTAAAGGGATTAAATGGCTTTTAAGTAAAAATTATTGGTGCTTAGTTGGAAATTTATTATAATAAGGCCTATATATAGCTCAGCCTATTTTTATTTTCAATGACAGAAATTATTCAACCAGATAGGTTCGAGACGTAAGTAGGATGGTAAGTAAAAGTTGTGTAATACACATCACACTAAATTTTTTGAAAATTTTTTATTAAAGTTCCAGTAAAAATTTATGAATCGAAATTGAAATTTTTCACTTCTCTATGAGATTCTCTTTGTTTTGATATCTCATTCGTCTAAATCCTTCGCCTCTGAGAACAGGAAAATGGATCAATAGTACTGTAATGTATATATTTATCTTTTTTTTTTTTAATTTAGTTGTAACCTGAACCAAATTTAGGCTTCTGTATTGACGAAATTGTGGATTCGTCAGTTATTCACTAATATTTATTGATAATTTCATAGTTTTGTAAGTACTGAAACCTAAATTTGGTTTAGGCTCATGTAGATTACAAATAATTCTTATATTAAAAAGTGTTGCTTTTATTCCCTGGCTTCATGGACTCATGTCGTGTGCCAATATTTACTAAATACTAGGAGTTAGTAGTTGTACTAAATACTAGTAAGTTAGTTTTAAATGAAATTTGGTACTAATGTTGTATGTATTTTTCAAGCTATTAAATCGTTTGATTTGCAATAAGTATTGGAGGTGGTTTCATCTTAAAGGGCCAAAAATATACATCGAAGAAGTAATAACTGAAAACCAGCGAGGAAAAGCGGATTTGATGCTTGCACAAGAGCAATTTATTTGTTTTCAATAATCACAACAATCACCGAGACGAAACCTAATCACATCCGTCTATTTAGCGTCTTGCAAAATCTAGAGTTTTAATTTATAATTCTAATTCTTGACAAGCGAATCCAAGGAATTGGAAAATTTTGGTATTTTAAAATAACGAACTATCATTTTTCGTAGGTTAAGGACTATCAAATGTACTGTGAGATTTCGGAAGAACTACTATTTTCCAATGAGAAGTTTTCAAGGCTGAAATAAAATGACAGGACTTTAATGAGGGCGATCAAACTTACTGAGCAATGATTATCCAGTGGAAGGCTACCCCGTTAACTAATTTGTCAAAAACTGACTATTCGATCAGGGGATTTCAAATCAGAAAACTGAGCTGCATTTAATGCTTAGTTTCACCATAACTCATTTTCACGTCAACTTGTCTCATGTATCAGAATGTCAGAATGTATCAGAATAAAAAATCAAATTTGCAAGAAATGATTTATTTTATTAGGGCCTTCACAGGATCATTTCTCGACGTGACCTGGAATAATAATCAATGGAGTTACCACACGCCCAGTGGATAAAACATCCTCTATTTCTAAAAACTTATGCCGTCCATTATGTTCTTGTTTTTCTCATTAAGCTATGAATCTATACGTCATAAGAAAATTAAATTTTTCCATGACAGTATAGTATTGATAAGTTAGCCGATTCTTACCGCGTTTCACAATTACAGTATTCAAACTTGAGAACAGATTGAAGTGCGTGTCTGAAAACTACTGTAATATGTCTTTTACAGGCAAATATCTGAGAAAATTGATTGGTTTCAGAAACGTGGATTGAGAAAAGATTGTAGAGGATAAATTTATTTACAAGAAATATGAACTGAATTTAATATTAATCTTATCGAAAAACGGTCTTTGTTTATTTCTTCAAAAAATTTATCTCACAAATGTGCATTTCACAATTTTGAATTTTATTTATTTCAGATGTCAGATGGTTGTAGTAAACATTGAGGGAATTTCACCCCTTTCAGTACGTTATAAAGTATTGACAAGTTTTGGGTAGAATTCTATTAATCAATTTTTTTTCATTACAGAATATAATGAAAAGTTAGAATCAATAAAAAAAGGACAAATCCCTTCTTTTTTTAAAAATTTATTTATTGGTATTTACAACTGTACATTATAATACATTTAGTAAATCTGATCTAAGTTAAATTGGAGTGTTACAGGCGTGTAGAGAAACTACACATTGGTAGCACTCTAATGACATTTTACATTAGCTGGTCTCGTGGCCATCTTCTTTTAAGGCGCCTCGGAGGATTGTCAGGAATGGAAAAGGATGCAAGATTAGAAACTAGGGGGTTCTTTCTTCATTTAGTTCTAGGATGTGCCATTTCAAAAGTAATGTGATGATTTGGTACTGTTAGACGAAGATTGTGAAACTTATATAAGCACTTTTAAGAATTCTGGTAAACAAGAAATAACGGAAGATATGGCAAAATATATGTTCAGTAAACAGCCATAATTTCAGTAGTACAAGTGTACGGTGGAGTACGTTTGAATATAAAGAGAAATATTAATGCTTGGGGTTAACAATATATTAAAAAAATAATCAATAAGTTAATAAAGGTGGAAAATGTTTGTTATTTTTCAGTTGCAAAATTATATACTAATAGTTTGCACCTTCTGTCTAGAAATGTAAAGGTTAGAGTTTATAGAGCTAACTTTTCTTGAAGGAGGATAAACATAGCCCCCAACATAAACTCTAGAATAGTATCATTATCGCAGTCATATATTTTTTTCGACACAGTCGATTCAATGTTAGTTAATTAAAGAACACGTTGACAGCATAAAATCGCCATACAAGCAAACATCAGGCATATTTAAAAACATTTTATGAACTAATATGCTTTAATAATTTCATTATGGGGGATAAACATTAACTTGGTTAGAATAATGTTACTCTGTGTTCAATCAAATTAAGACTTAGGAAGGATAGAGAATGGACCCCACTCAGAGGAGTAGAGAGACCCTACAAAATTTTATACAACTACAACAGGTGTATACGACTATAGCACCAGAGCCAACATCTATCCTCGAGCTAGTATCCTGAAATTGTGAAACGGGAGTTGCGAAAAATGATGTGGCTCTGTTGAAGTTGGACTACGTTGCTCAATGCTTCATTCCTCGATAGTTATTGCAATAATATTTCTAAAATGAAGATTAATTAACAAATTTCGAAACGCACATTTATAAAAAAAAAGTGCAGTAATATGTGAATACTGTTTTAAATATAAAGCTCAATTTATATTTCTTGAAGAAAAAAAAGGCTATAAAAATTTGTCAAATATAGCCTCCTATACAAGTTTTAGATTGCCAATTTCATACCAGGGGTATCAAATAATTAGAAATACAGGTTTCAAACCAAGACCTGACCATATGTTATTTAGCTGTAATGCAGAAGAAGTTTTGTAATCATAACTAGTATTTTTATTTATTTTTTTTTTATTCGATACTTTATTTAATGATAAATATTACAGTCTTCCACAACGTTGTTGGGAAATAGATAGTAGTGATAACTGATCACATTCATAATAAAATTTAAAAAAAATAAGAATATAAATAAATTTAAAAAATGTACGTAAAAATAAATAAAATCTCCCTCAAAATATATATAAAACAAAAGGGAAAAAATAAAATGAACAGAATAGAGAGTGAAAAATAAAGGAATTATGATTATGACAAAAATAAATAAATGAAATAATCACTTGGTCACAGACACTCTTTTATATACAATATTTACACTATCGACAAGAGAGTCCGGTAGCCCACTCTATCCCCATGTGTGAGAAATAGAGCTGAAATCCCAACGCTTCCCTCTCACAACGTCACTGGAGCCAGTGGAGGCTTCGTAAGTGCGCTACAGCCGCTAACACTCAACTTGAGTGGTGGATCTGACCATTCCCGGAACTAATAAAATGTTAACAAATATTAATGACCTTTTTTCATGTCAATATAAACAATCTAGTGTGTTTTTATTGATAGATTAATTGGTGTAAAGCTATTGTTCTATTTTTAAAAAAAAACAGTGTAACCTTATACTTTAACAATGATTTGAGTTAAAATGGTTTTAATCAGCTTTTTGACAATAATAAATGCTTATTATGTTCTAATCCATAATTAAATTCTGTAAATAATATATTTCACTCCAGGATTTTGTTATATTTCTTGATATGAGGACGAAAAATATTTGCTTCTTAATAAATTTAATAGTTTTATAGAAATCTGTTCTAGAGCTTCTTTTCAATAACCTTTTATTCTTTCTCAAATACAATGAGTATTGTTTATGTATTCCAACGAAATAAACAAGAATATCTTCACGAAATTTTAAATTGTCAATGCGCGTTAATAAGAAACTTTTAAAATCCTTCAAAAAAAGACTCAAGTTCCACCCAAGGACCCAAAGATCTTGTTGACATTATACAAAGGCACTGTTGAAGCAAGTGTTCTGCTCTTATAAATTCTTCAAAAGACTCTGTCTCTGGAATTCACGCTCTGTAGCACCGATGTGATCAATAGAACATTGACCAGTAGACTGTTATATTCTCATAACAATACAATTTAAGAACAATAAATGTGTAATGTAATGTGCAATAAAATAAAGTTATGTTCTGTAAGAATAAATATACACTTGTAGCGACAATCTTGACCATATTGTGATGTTTCTAATAGACGAATGAAAGTCTAAACAGGGGTTTAATGCTTTAGTAACTGATAGATATAAGTATCTAAAAGCTAAAAGAAGTTGGGAATTGTTATAAAAACCATATCTTGGCAAAGGTACTAAATTAATTATCAATAAGAAAATATTTATATCTTTATTACCTCTAAAAGTTTTGTCGGTTGCTTGAGATATACAACATAATTCCACATAAAAACAACGTAGAAATAAGGGGGAGCGCGAAATCGGCCAGAAAGTGCTTCGATGTCTTCATGGAGGACTTACCGAGCAAGTAAAGAGGCGAAAACGACCGTCTACAAAAAACAGGTTCCTCCCAATAAAGACCTATTCCAACGAATTATGGATCACTAAATGAAAAACAAAATTCTGACTATGGAGATGCGATTCTTGTAAAGCGTCCAAAGGAAAACAAAAAGTACCTGTTAAGAAACATTTTCTTGTTCTAAAAAAAATAAATATATTTAAGACCAGGTGAGACGGTGATAGAGGAGAAACCACTGAATGTGGTTCGTTCATCCTTTGATGTTCGAGAACCGTGCAGCTCAAGAGAAAAAGACTTCTGGAAAGTGCCAGGAATATAAGGGAGGAAGGAATCAGCGAGACCTTGGCAGAAGAAGAATCGACCGAAGGAGGAAGCAGGAGATGGTAGAGTTGGCATCCATGGATTCAGCACTACAAACAAGCCTATATAAGAGCTCTTTTATACTGCTCAGTGGGTTTTTAGGAAACAGTTTTATTTTTATGGTTTCTGGTTAACATATTAATGACAACTGCAAGACATTTCCGAGAAGTTTGTCCCATAATAGGATCAAAATATCTCAAACAGCAGTATTGAACTGATTAATTTGTGATTAATATCACCATGGTAAAATGTTTTCAAAATTTATTTGATTTTGTTGAAGAGAATAAGTACAATCTGTCACAAATAAAGATCATTAGATTGTTAAAAATCATTTTTTTTTTGGTAAATTTTAAATAATATTTCAAGAGTCTTTCAAGAGAGTAAAAAACTTTTTAAAAATAATTTTGAGTTGTGCTAAGGGTATTGTATAAATCCTAAATAAGGATGTAAAGAGGGATTTTTCAAATTTATTGACAAATTATACAATCTGTCTCGTTTAAAATTATAAGTCATAAATTTCTATTTTGGAAGTAAAATGAAATAGTTTACAAATTTTATTATGATCCATTTTTTGTCTTTTTCTAAGATCAATTATTCTCGCTACGAAATGAATTCATTTATTACGGACTGTAAAAATAAGAATAATGCATAGGGGTTATGAAATGGTCATTCCGTTTGTGCTTGTCAAACTCTTATAAAAATAAATGCGTTTTTTTTAAAATCAAATATGCGTTCTTTCTGCGATTATAATCGTTTTTATAATGCAAGACATAAAATTGGTTTCAACGTGATCTGGAAAAGTTTGGCTTATAATGTTTAGAAATGCTCGAAAATAAGACTTTTTCATCGAGTTGTTGGCTTAGGTGGATAAGGCAAGATGGTTAAAAATAATTTATCGCTATCCAGATAAACTTGTTGATTCATGTTAATTGCCATCCTTGGAATACCATGATTTACTTTTAGCTAACATGCATCTTCCTTATTCATTGTACTCTTGTAAGAATAATACTCTAGATATATTAAAATATTCTATCTAAGCGACTGACAATTTTAAAATTAAATATAACATTGATTCAAACAGTCATAAACGTACACATTATTTTCCCTTATTTTTCTGATCGACATAAGCATAATCGAAAATATAAACATTTGTTTTCATTTCACGTAAACCAACTTCTCCTTCCACAAATAGAATCAAAGCAGGAATCCGGCTTCCCCCAATCACATTACGGGACTGATAGCCAATGGAGGGTGAGCAAGTGTGCATTTAGCCGCAAAACATCAGGCCAGGAATGTAGAACCTGATCTTTGGTCATACCCAAGTTGAAAATATACAAATTTTTCAAATTACAAATGTTTCAAATTGAAATATCTTTCATTTAAATATTGGAATCTTATGAAAACTGAGAGTAATAGTGAGTGAACTATAAGATTAAAATAGCTAAGAACAATAACTATAAATAAATTTTGAATAATTAAATGTTATGAGATGGAAAATTTAAGATTTTTATAAGACCTATTGTTTGTATTTGTTTGTGACTGATAACATAAAAAATTATTTGTATTTGGCAATATCAATTCTTTATATGTAATTGAACTTTGTTTTATGTTAATAGTGTTTTATGAAAATATATAAAATAAATTTTAACTTTAATATATATATAGAAATATAGTATCTATCAAAACAGCAATATACCTAATGCCAGAGATCCATTTTTAATCTAATATGGTGACCTTAGTCGATAATGTTATTCTCTCTTAAGGTAGATTATTTTGTGGAGAAACTTGAAATTATATCATTGTTGTGTACGTTTGGTAGCGTAGTACCTTTATCACATAAAATGTCAATAAACAATCATCCTAAAAGGTCCATTTCAAGTTTCTATTTGTACAAATAAAACACATTTCATTCCTAACCCTTATTCCTATTGATTTTCTGAGTGTATGTTTTTGGACAAACAAGGGCCTTGTTTATCGTAAATCTTTAACCAATTGAAGTAGATACATTATTCACACAACTAATAGTGATAATAACATTAGATTAGATTGCAACAGACATTATACTAAATTGTAAATAAAACTTTTGAGTCTTTTGAGGTAGGTGCCATCGTAACTAATAATTGGATGAAGCAACTAATTTGTTTTAATCCAAACTATAATTGAGCCAATCAACATTTTTTTTTTGTCGTGTTTTCTTAAGTATTTCTATTTTTTCTTCGTTTAGCAACAATAACCCTATCAATAGGATCTATCCATGTCTCTTGGTGATTTAAAGGAATGAAAGTTTGTTTTTTTTTCATGAGATTTTATTGAGTCTATAACCAAAGCTGTATGTATTACCAAAGCTCGGAATTTTATGTAGTAATAACCCTAAGAATATGCAATAAAGAACCGTAAAATAAAAATAAAACAAAAATACTGCAAACATAAGTACATCAAAAAGTAAAAGACATAGATTATGCAAAATACAAACTCTAAATATGATATAATGAAGCTAAAATATAAATATACAAATTAATTTTCTCAGTTTGCAAGGAATGTATGGTGCTAGAAACATGCTATTACAAAATTTTGTGTAGTCCCGTGCAATAGTTTATTGTTTTATTAAAATATTCGATTCTATACAATGTAGTATAGATTTCAATAATATTCAAATCTACTACTAATGAGCTCACAATTCTGAAGTGAGAAAAAAATTGGAGGAGAGAACAAAAGTCACTTACTTCTCTGAGATCAATTCGACTTAAATACAAATTTTCAACCCTTTAACTTATTTAGCAGGGGATGCATGGTGCTAAAAGCCGACTTTTTTTTTAGACAATATTTTGAGTGATACAGTCCAAGAGTTTATTATTTCGGGTGAAAATAGTTAATTATATAAAATTTAGTATAAGTATTTGTGACAATTCCGATGGAAATCCATAGTTCCAAATTTCACTAACCCGCTGAGACAAAAAATTAACTTTGAAATATTAAAGTGTCGAAGTTTGGTTGATTCAGTTTCATTTATTGAAGATATTTTTAAGAAACAGATTCAAGATGGTATTAAATTTGTTTACACGTCAATAAATGTTTATTTGAACAAGTTTCTCGGTTTCACAATTTTTTCTTCTTTGAAACTCCGAAACTCAAGAATTTGATCCTATTTCTCTCCTCAATATTTCAACTTTAAAGAAAACCACGCACTTACTTATGAAACTTAAATATTATTAAACATTACAGCTTTTAGGGAAAATAAGTAACATACTAAAATCTAAAATCTAAGAGTTATATTACTAAGGGTAGCCTTATTTCGTTAATTTTTTGTTTTAATTATTAAAAATGAACCGTTCAGTGTTAATTATTAATTATTTATTTTTATGTTATTAAAATAATTAAATCTACATTTGCATGGATTTACTGTCAAATTTTCAAAACAAAATTTAGCTAATTGTATCCTATCACATTTATTTGAAATCAGCTGTTAAAAAATGGTTCCAAATAATATATGCAATTTCCTAAAAATGTGGGCTTTTAGAATTACCTATATTTCAAGATAAATGATTTGTCGTTCTAAAATAAAATATATGGGGCGAGATGTTGTTGAAATATAGATGTTTGCAGTAAGGGGGTTTTCGCATGAAAAAGTTTTAGTATTTGATAAAATCTGATGAAATTGATACTTAATCCACTTTACAAGAATATTCAGTTTTTCTCCAAATCAGAGACAGATCGGAGAAATCATATTTAAAATACAGATGTTCGTAGAAAAATGGGTTTCCGAAAGTTTAAATAAAATCAGCCTAATAGTATAGGTCTCTACTCGTAAAATGTCTGAAACTTTCATCAATTCATTAAAATTACATCGATGGTTCGATCAATTATGCCCGAACAAATTTTTGAAATATTGGAACTAAATTTGTCACCTGATGTCTAACTCATAGAATGCGGGTGAAAATTTTAATTCCTAAGGACATAAATATTTTTTATCACCTGCATGGGTACAAAGATTCCTTATCTTTGGTAATGAGGAAGGGAAATGTTTGATATAGCTTATTAAACCCAATTTAACAAAAATGTTGGTTCTATTAATTGCTTATTTGCTCCAATATCTGTATTTTAATTTGTTTTAAAAATCCCAATAAATTTACTTCAGTATATTTAAATAATAGTTCCATTAAATAATTATTATGTTTTACTCAATTTTAGATGCAGTTTAAAGGTCTTCAGGCAATGTACTAAATGTTCAAAAGTTTAGTAAATTAGAAAATAATAGAATTTAATTTTTGATAACTCTTTTTCATTATTCCTTAGCGCACTGGCTCACTACCAGTGATGCGGCGAGAGGGATGCGCTGGGATCATTTGAGCTCTGCTCTACCCCTCACACGTGGGGGATAGAGTGGGCTCAGGGATCCTCAGGTCGATTGTGTAAATATTGTACATAAGAGAGTAAATGTGACTAGAGATTATATTATTTTATCATTATGTTATTTTATTTTTTTCATACACGTAATTTTTTTTTTTTTTTTTTTTTAAAACCGGCCAAGAAGCACCGCGGCCTCAGAGGGCCTATTGTACGCCGTCCCTCCTCTGCTCAAAACAGGCCAATTGCCTTTGCAAATCTGGATACTGTATAGGGATCCACAGTTTCGCAAAGTTTGGGATCCAAGATACAATCCTTACCAAAGATGAGGAATCCCGTTCTTGCCACTGCATCACATTTACAGATGATGTGATAGGCAGTCTCTTCCTCCTTTCTGCAGAACCTGCAGATAGGGGACTCAGTCAGTCCCATTTTATAGAGATGTTTATTTAACTGACAGTGTCCTGTATATAGTCCTGTCACCCATCTTAGGATACCCCTATCCATATTATTATATATTGGCAATGTAATTTAAATCTGGATCATTTGGAACCCACTTATTTCTTTTCGAAGTGTGGAAGGAAATTTAAACTTTATTGGAAGAGCGACCTACTTTTTGTACTAAACCTCAAATTAACAAAAAATAAAATAAAATAAGTAAAAAACTAATAGAGACAAAAGTAAATTCTCAAAATCTCTTTAATTATTAATAAAAAAAGATTATAGCAAATGTAATGAAATAATATTCAATATAATAAGAGAAAAAAACTAGTGTTTATAAAGCTCTTTATCCATCATATAGACGTAAACAATTGCTGATGAAAACTCAGATTGCTGATGTAAGACATATTGGCACTAGGGTCTTTTGGATCTTAAGGAAGGGAATTTTTTTTAACTTAAATTCCGATCTAACCTTAAACGTCTAAAAATAGAGTTACTCAATACTGCTGCAAACCCATCAATTGTAAACAGATGTATTACATCAATCGCTAACCTCATTACATTAAATTAATTAAACTAAATAATTGAGGCTAATTGAAAGGACGTATAATTAGGGGAAAAAATAGCTCACCGATTAAAAATCCAGGACTAATGTACTAAATGTATCAAATATTACATAACCTGTTTTTTTGGTTTTTTAACCAGTAATGCGGTACTTTAAGAATTTATTATCTTGTTTCTATTGACCGCTTACCACTTTTTCTTGATTCGTGGTCTCCAATTAAGTAAAATAATCAACCATTTAATTTTAAAATGGAATATTTTTTTTTTCATATTTAAATACTGTAAATAAAGTAACAACGTCTGTACCAATATTATGCTATAGTTTTTAATTATAGATACAATAGTTAAAATATGATTAATTATCACAAGAATTAATATTGAAAAAAATATAAGGGATAGTGCTTTAAATAATTAATTTATAGTTCGGCTTGAGTAGATATTTACTTTATTAAATTGTATTAAGCCTTTTAAACAGTGAATACTCAGCCCGTCAGTGAGTTTGCCAACTAGGACCAGTTCTTCCTTAC
The DNA here is from genome assembly GCF_000696795.3 of Halyomorpha halys. Taxonomy (NCBI): domain Eukaryota; kingdom Metazoa; phylum Arthropoda; class Insecta; order Hemiptera; family Pentatomidae; genus Halyomorpha; species Halyomorpha halys. The sequence goes on along the minus strand of NW_027113649.1, from coordinate 326,551 downwards.
CATTCACTTAACTCAAAATTCCTCTATATCTGTAGTGGCATAGGTTAAATTTTTGGAAACTAATTAATCAATCAAGGAACCTTACTTATCATGTCAATTGTATGAGAAGTTCATGAAATTATGTTTTATGCCTATTATATAAATAAGTAAATAATATCAGGAACTGTTTTGTAACAGTGTTAAAATATTGTGTAAAATTAATAATGATAATTATTTACCGTGTAACAAAATTAACTAGCTTTATTTCAGAGCTAAGATAAGCAAAAAAAAGAACCTTATCACATCCATTGGCATCATCACTTAAAGAATCATTGTTTAGTTTGGAGTTTTGCTTGACGGGTAACAACTGTTGAATCATTTAGAATTTTTTTTTCCTTTTTCTCAATATTCGTACTATATAATGATATCCTGTATTATGTAGGAAAAAAAAGCTCAAAAATATATTAATTTATACACGTATACCTTCTGTCTTCATATAATTCGGTTTAGATATAGATCGATAAAATGAAAAGTGTTAATATTTCAATTTTATACAACAAATGAAAGAACAAGTATTACGAGATTTAGGTAAAAAACGGAGGATTCGGGATTTGAATAGTAAATTCCATCATTCAATAATTGTTTTCCAAAGTTTATTTTCTTTAAAACATAAATTATAAATAATGATTAATGAACAATTTCATTCAGCCAAGTATCAATATTTTTCAATATTAATGTATAAAACATTCGGTACAGAAAATTCGGCTGTAGTGAGGCGTTTTGTATTCAGTATATTCTACATCAGTATTCAGTTTTACTTACTCAATTTTTCGATTAATCTATTATCACGTACGATTTAATTTAATTACTTCTGAAATAATATTACAAACTTTGGACTTTTTCCTAATTAATGGATGCTTGGTAATGATATTGCATGTAAAATCATATCTTGTACAGTAATAACAGTAAAGTTAATTTTTTTTACTCAAAAACTTGCTGGGAGTCTAGAACTCTTTTTTCTTTCTCTCCCATGATTGTGTTTGTTTATTCAACATTTTATTTTTATTTATGGTTCAAGTCCTCCACGGAGAACCAATACAGCCCTAGAGCGTGAATGTCCAGATTTTTTTCTCTAAGCCGTGAAATAAATATTTACTGCTCCAGACGGAATTCGAATCCACAACCTTCTAAACTAAACGCTGGGACCCTCACCCTGCCCCGCTCGGCTAGTAGGTCCTCATATCCACATTTCTTAACGATCTTGTCAAAACTATAAAAGATTTAATCATAAATTTATAATTATATCGATAATTAATCCTCTCTGTTTCAGACAGCCCTAACGGAGTCCTGCAAAGTGGACTCAAAACACATTTGAAGTGTGATGATTTCACTTTTAATAATAAATAATAGCCGAAAACATATCAAAAATCATAATAAATATAAAATTTATTCATATAAATGGCAAGAAGAAAAGATATTCTCATCAGTATTTTCCAACTAAAAGAATAATTTCCTGATTGATCAAATTAAATAAATTGATGTGCTCATTAATATACTTCAGAGCTCAATCTGTTTAAACAACCATGAAATGCGTTTCTCATGACAATAATAATAACTCGAACCTAAATTTTCGTAAAGCTGAAATCGAAAAACGTGCAGAAAATTACCTAAAATGCTCGAAAATTCAAAACTTGTAAAATTGTGTTCTCACTGCGTAATACTCAAATTTTACAAAATCAATTCCATTATTTGATTAATAATAAATTTGTACATAATCGTTTGGATCAAATTAAAGTCGCTTAATACCAATACCTAAATATAACACTGAAAAATTAAATAAGTAATTCCCACTTACTACTATATGTAAGATGGAAAAGTAAAGGACTGGAGACGAAGTGAGAATCCATGTTAAAATAGTAACGATGAAGTTTTTTCTATTTAGGCGTTTTCATAACTACCGAATACCATTTATTTATAAATATTCGATATTTCGGGAAAATTTTTCATTGTTTTTATTTTTACTTTAGACTGAATTTTGTTCCTCTACGGTTAAATATTTCTTTGCCTTACCTCATATTTTTCTATTCCAACTAGTAAAAAAATAATAAAATTAATAACCTGAATCGGATATATAAGATATTTAAAATATACAACGGAATAAAATGTGTAATTATATAGAAATACCGTCTTAACTTATGATTTTCGCACAATTCTATTGTTATTGATAGATTTCGGTTTGTATTTTCATCTCTCAGATCGCTGCAATTACCGGACTGAACTAGAACTAGTGGCCGAGATAGGAATAAATGATAACGTATTATAAATGAATCAACTGAATATCAATTGTTAGTTTCGTAACATTATTAGTTATTAATTTTTTATGAAAAAAAAAATTAAATAATTTTGTAGTTAAAACTAACTCCTATAATTGGGTGTAATATAAAATTATTAATAATAAACCATCCTTTTCGTGATTCTAATTCTTACTCAAATATGACTGAATTTGAATTAAATATCCCGTCTCTATATAAAAATGTATATAAATTTTTAATATTTTATATATGACACAATTTTTACTCAAGACAAAGGAATATTGTGAATGCTACACGCATTTAGAACAAATATAATAAATTCAAAATGTTTAAAATATAATGTTATTATTGTTTAGATGAGGAATATACTACAGTCTTGAATAAGAAGTTTCAAATCTGAAGATAGGTATCAATGGTCCGAGATTCCAACAATTATGTAAATGCATTAATTAATTTACCCATTATTGAAGTTGGATTGCCATGCATTTTAAACGATGGTTTAATTAACATTTTCGAGATTGTCAAAAGACAAAAATTAGGTTTGAAGAATTTCATGAATTCGCTCCCACACTTCAATAGTTCGATAAGGTATTTGAATCAATTAAAAAGTTTGAAACTTTATAAGGGGCTTCATGTTTATTAATGAGTTTAAGCATATGTGATTTTCGAATAGAAATATTTAATTAATAGTTAGATTATGTTACTTGTTACTGTAGGTAGAATTATGAAAATTAATTATTATGGAGTTATGTCCACATATATATCATATGAAATGCGAAATCAGTTTTCTTATACGTTGATACTGGGGGTAAAATATTTAAATGCTTATTTTTTTTATTTGCTCAGTATTTACATTTTTTTTTCTTTCTCAATTTTTTTTTTCATTATGATCGATATCGCCACCGAAGAATCCTATCTAATAACGAAGAACCGTTGCAGGAGATTAAGATGGTGGAATCTCATAGCGCTCTGATGGATAAAGATTCGAACGGCAACTCCTCAGGATTTTAGCAAAGCTGTTTCAGATATAGAGAGACCCACGAGAAAGCCGATTCATCTCTTTAAAGGTGACGATCGCCAGAAGGGGGGGTCGAAGCATTGACATCTGAAAATCTGCCAGATGGGTAGAATGCAAAATAACTAAAAGCTGCGATAGTGTGCAGAATCCAGAGGAGCATCATATATCAAATTCAGGGATATGAGGAAATTGATCCCAGCTTCAGGGAAGAAGAATCAAGCATGGAAATGGAAGAGACTAGCGGATGAGAATTCCTTACAATCGCCCGAGGACTACTTCAATTCAATGGAAGAGAAGAGAGTATCGAAATAGAGGGAAGAAAAGTGCAGTATCTAAGGAAAGGAAACATAGCAATCCGAGAAGCAGCAGACGCCGTGAAGACCTGAAATAATATGGGTGCGGCAAAAGCCGTGAATGTGGAATCGAGGTACACATAGCGAGATAATGTTCCTATGTGCTCAGGTATATTAGTTTTTGTCATTACATTCTTGATGGTTGATCGCCCACTACAACAAAACTACAGAGGAAAGAAACAGTGCAGAACCAGAATATATATTCATGTTAAAAACCATAAATGAAATTTAGAAACAGGGGTTATGAGAAAGAAAAAAAAATGCTCAGATGAAGGGACTTGAACCAGGAGGGACGTGCTAAATATATAATTATTATTGTTATATTTTTTATGGATATTGTGAATAGAGCTATTACTTAAGCATTAGTTAAAAATATATCATAGACAATATTGTAAATATTAAATACATTTTAAATATGGCTACAATAGAAGATGGTTTGTTTTAATTTTTTTTAATTTAACGCAAAATCATGCCAATTATATTTTAATTATTTTTAGTTTTTATAAACCATTCACGTAACAATCCACATTACTATCTTATATATATTTACTCTGAAAGTGAAATTAATTCAGTAAATGTATCCTGTTTCAAAAGAACATTCAACAGGTAATCACGAACTTTCGTTCAATAAAATACGCATTTCTTTCTCTAATCTATATGCTCAAAAGAGAATAGATGATTTCTTTTTCATTATTGTAAATACATCCACTGATTCTATGAACTTTAAAGAATTTTTACATTTTAAGTATAGGAAGAACGTAAAAAAAAAAAAAAAAAAAAATAGCGATTGAAATGAAATATATATTGTTTATTAAAATATATCTACTATAATGCAATAATTATTCAAGTCTATAAATTACTTATTATGTACTTACAGTGTCATTTTCATCCATACCATGAGACCGAAAAACTTTTAAAATATGCAGAATTCTTTCGCTGCTGGACACACGACTCAGTGGAGACTGATTATTAATGTCCAGTCTGATAGCTTATCGATTTAGTGTAAATTATATTCACTCTATAGAGAAGTGCGCAAGTAAAATATTTAAAAGAAGTTTTCGTAATGTAGTAAAAATGGCATAGATTTATAATTGAAAATATTTATTCAGATAAATATTTTATAGTTTGACTGATGCACAGTATGATTTGTTTTATTTCTCGATTTTTATATATACAACTCTGTGTAGACAACCTCTAAATAAATAAAATTTAAAAGCAAGTAGATAGAGTAATCGGCAGTTTAAGAAAAGATATTTTGTTTAACTTGATTACTCATTAAGCTTTCAATTTTAAAAGATATTCTTCTATGTTGCACTATAATTAAATAGATTAAAAAGCCATCTATATTCTTAATTTATCGACAAACCTAAATAAGTAAAGAAATCTGAGTATACTATCTCCTCTGAGACACTAAATCTTTTGTGTTTGTATTTAACTAAAAATTATATTTAAATATTTTTAGATTATGGGAAAATTGAGAATGTCCTGGAAAATTGAATTGGTTTTTGAGGCTTTAGATAGTGCCAAATAAAAAATAAAATTGATCAGAACTGATAAGACGAAAAAAAAAATTTGGAGTTACAGAACTAAATTATTTGTGTTAAGATTCTACATATTTAATGGAATGGGTTTTATTTGACATGTAATAATTCTGTTACAATACCTAAGGTGTTAAATGTTGTCCCTCTGGATATTTCTTTTTTAAGATTCAGAAAGTATTCTCGATTTATTGTTTTCCTATTAAGGGATGTAGGGCAAAAACTATTTTATCTAGAAATTTACGTTCAAGCCTTATATACTACAATATGAAAATATATCTAGGCCCATAAATCATAGATTCCTTTATTAACATATCCGTTATGCTACTTAAGATATGATCTTCACTGCTGTAAACAAGATCGCAGCTAGTAATTACAAGTGATAAGGCACCTGATGAATCGGTACCATTCATTATCAGTCTGATATAGATCTGCTACTAGAATACAATGGAATTGAACCTGTATGATGAAGGTAAAAAGTTCGATCCACCAAGGAAACAGGATGGTAGGCAAACCGCCCAAGGAACCACAGATCAGATTGATCCGTGGTGATGAAAGGTGCCGCGCCGTGTTTTCCGGCCTCCGACAGGCGTTTTCACGCTTCATGATAGAACCCTGGAGTTGGTGGGGTGGCGGGGGAGGGGGTGCAAGCGAAAGGGGCCGCGGCAAAGGGTGCCTCTGGCCAGTGAGTGCCATGTGCCATAGCCGGAGCGATGTCGTCCGCGTACTCGAGGGTATGGCCGCCAAACTACCTCTGGCACACCCAGCTCAACCCGGAGTACTTTCCCGCCGAGCACCGACCAGCAACAGGTACAAGTCCTATTATAGAATATAACAAGGGTTTTCGATACCCCCCTTGCGGTACACCGGGTGTAAGGAAATGATATAAGTAATTGATATATTTTGGGTTGTAAACATATATTTCCACAATATATACATAAATGTTATTAACCCACTTTAATCCAAATTATAATAAAATAAAAATAAAAATTATATATTTTAAAAAAAATAATAATTCAAGAAATAAAAAAAAAAAAAATAGTGGTGAAGTTCATGAATTGTCTTAAACTTATACAATTCATAGGCATGAGGCAAGAATATGACAAGTCAAATGATGTAAATTGTTCAGGACATCAATTTCGAAAAAAAATTTTCAATTCTTATTTATTGTTCATATCCCATGGTGTGAAACAAAGTAACACAAATAAAGCTCTATAAAAAATAAAATAGCATTTTGTACCAAATTTTAATATTAGTCCAAATTTTGGTATTTCATATTCTTGCTCCAAGCCACTCAATTAATCTAAAAAGTATATATATTTTTTAACTTTTTGCAAATGGTTGTTTTGATCATAAGTATTCATATTCGAATGAAATATATACCTAGATTAAAAACTGGAAGTTTTTCAAAACGTCCAGTTAATGTTAAACCGATACAATTTAAGGAATAATTCAGTTAAGGATTATTGAGAAAGAAGATATTTGTATTAAATTTAAGAATTTAATTTTAATAAAAACAGAAATAAGTGAACTCACTAAACACGAATCGTCCACCTCCACTGAATATCTGAATAAAATGTATTTACATTCCTACTTTTATAAACCCACTTATTTTCTTTTTTAATTAAAATTATTTACCTAAACCAAATGGTAACATTGTATTTATGGAGACCTTACATACTACCTTTGTTCTATCTATTGTAACTGGATAGTTTTTTTGTTTTTATATTTAAATAAAATGCAAGGGATGGGTGGCCGATTTTTCTCAGCAATATAAATTGTATACTGTCGTTACCCAATATTTAACATGAAACAAAACAATAAGTTTTGGTTTTTCAATAATTTTTATTTACTATCATTTTTATGTTAAAAAGAATAAACACTATAACTTATTATTTTGGTCATCTACTGATATTGACTGATCTCTGAAGATACATTAAAACTAAGTTATATTGTGCTAAATATTCAATTGTTAAATAAATTAACAACAAAAAGGTATTTCGCATTAATCCCTATTATGATCATATGTTATCATAATATCATATCATATCAACAGTTCTAAACTTCAAAATTACAAACGTAACGTAATCGATATACGATTTTTATTCAAATCGTAAAAGTAATATGTTTACTTAAAAGGACTTCAACATTTTTATTCCATCGTAAAATAATGCCTAATAATGTCCAATGCATCCATACTTGTTACTAACCTACTAACTTTAATTATTAGAGTAACCAACAGTAATACGAGATCACATGGCTGCAAAAGTAAAAGATATATTTATAACTTTAATAATTTCTTATTGGACTTTCTATTTTAAAACTCGTGTAAATTAAAGGTCAAGTTATATAATACACTGTGAACGAATATTGAACAGATTGTATAATATGTAATTTCTGTCTGTAAGTGAATACAGAAGTTAATCATGCAGTATACATTAATTGCTGTCCTTTCTCTCTTTTAAAACTTATATTTCTCTTAATTTATGTCTGTTTTTATAATTATTTTTAACTATCGTACTTTATCTCTTCATGAATATTTCATGAATGTGAAATTTATCTTTTAATATAAATTCTACTGTGCTCTTAAATCTGGCAATATGATGATTTATTTTATGGAATTTAAAAAATGGTGAATAGTCCTTATATACAAACAAATGATTATTGTAAATTTGTCGTATTCATAAAATGATGGAAATATGGTAAGGATTTTTTCTTGTTTTGCGAAACTAATCAGTGTTACATTTTTACCAAAAATATCTTTTTTGTATGATTTACAACCGATAATAGGCACATTTCAAATAAGTATATTAAGCTATGTATAAGATTTTTCTTTCTAAAAAACCACTTTTATTCTAACAATTCTAATGTTTTTTTTTACTAACGAAAATCTTTAAAATACAAAAATATAATGTATTTTTTCGGTTTTCATTATTATGGATATTGCATGAAATTGCATTGGTACTAAATTCTTTAGATATGACAATGTAATAAATTACTTACATTAT
>NW_027113649.1:313863-318183 GCF_000696795.3 Halyomorpha halys | reverse complement strand
CATTGCATACAGTAATTATTCAACATCTAAAATAAGACATTTTTTTAAATTATGAAATATTATTTTTTGAGATAGATTATTCTTTATTAAGATTTTTTTTTCAATTCTGAATATGTGATATTGATGCTACCAACACAATTGATGCTACAAAAATCTTTTTAAGTTTATATTTATATTTTATTCAAAATTATTTTTGTATTTATTCTATATTACGGAATCCTCAAAATCGAAATTACAGCCTTTTTTAAAATGACGTTATACTGATATTGTTTTAAAAATATATTTAAGGTAGTTCTTTTTTTTTATACCACCCGTAATTTAATGGGATAATAAGTTAAAAATTTATTTACAGGCCAGTTTCATACATCTTCAATACATTATAGTTCAAATAAATCACAATTGAATAAAAAATTATTTAATTAAAAAAAAAATATGGAAATAACTCTATCTTAGACGCCTATTTATTCCAAGACATATGTTATTGCATATCTCCTTACACATATTAGTGGATTGTTAGTGATATCTATAAAAAATAATGAAAAATGGTATAGCAGTTCGGTTCTTTCTGCTAAACGCTACTCTTTGCAAGTACAGCTTTGTTCAGTCCCATGTAACAACGAATGTACATAATCTCTTGCATCCGCTCGTATAAACATAAATAAAGTGCTTCAATATATTTTCAGCAGAGCCTTGAGATTTTTAAAGAAGCGGACATTTTATATTTCAATCAATTGCCTTTGACTATAATTTGGTTAAATGTGCATCGGGTATCAATACTTTATAGATAATTGTATCGCCAGGAATAGATATACTTTGGTGGTAGCGCAAATGATAACGTATTATAAATGAATCAACTGAATATCAATTGTTAGTTTCGTAACATTATTAGTTATTAATTTTTTATGAATAAAAAAAAAAAAATAATTTTGTAGTTACTAAAATTAAAAACTAACTCCTGGAAAAACCCTGAAGTGTGCAAACTCATCCATTAATCCCAATTGGGTGTAATATAAAACCATTAATAATAAATCATCCTCTTCATGATTCTAATTCTTACTCAGGTATGACTGAATTTGAATTAAATATCCCGTCTCTATATGTTAAATGTGCATCGGGTATCAATACTTTATAGATAATTGTATCGCCAGGAATAGGTATACTTTGGTGGTAGCGCAACGCCTCCAAGAGTTTCCAGTAACTCCTACCAATTTAGAGGTGCAAACAGTAAAAATCTACACGGTTAAGTTAGTGTAGAGGTAAGTAGTCCGATGTTGTACTCAATAATTTCAAGATAATTGGGGTTGATACTGGATAAACCACATAAACAGTCTCGCAACATAGACGCAAAAAACTTCAAGTACTAATAATCTGACCATTATTTCTTAAGTCTTCTTTTAAAAACACTTAGGTTACATATTATCTACTTTTGGAGTAGTAAAAAAGTAAAAATTTTAAAAATCCGAAATTTGAAATATTGAAAAACAAATTGTAAATAAACGCCAAATAATTGTACTGTACATAGTAGCAGAATTCTTTTCTTCACACCAAATGCCAGTGACCAGTTTAATATGTCCATTACAAAATAAAAATAAAAAATTATTTAATTTTTAATTTATTCATTGACATTTACGATTGTACAAAAAATACAAAAAGGAAATTTGATGTAAGATCACAATGATACAGGCACGTAGAGGAACTACTCATTGATAGCACACTAAAAACATTTTTACAATATAAGGTCTCGAGGCCATCTTCTTTTCAGGCACCTCGGAGGATTGTCAGGAATGGAAGGGGAAATAAGGTTAAAAACTAGTGGATTTGAGAGGTTAGGGAGTTTATGGTGGAAGAATAGATAGCTGGTTCGGGCTAAATCAGTTACATGCGGAACATTAAAATTTTTATGGATAATTTTATTTGTGGCAAAGTAAGGAGCATTGAGGATTTTTGATTGTAAGAATTGGATACGAGTGGAATAAGTGGATCCCCAAAGCTCAACTTCGTATGTCCATATTGGCCTTATTATTGTCATATACATCAGTCTTTTGTAATGAATTGGAAGCTTAGAACGTTTGTCTAGTAAGTGCTGTAATCTTCAGAATCGACGTGGAATTTCCTGTCTTGTTAGTCTTCAAGGAGGATTCTAAAAAAAAAAAAGAGACATGAAGACAGATCACAGGTGAGACCTCGGCTTATGTAATTACTGGGCAGTTTATTAAATTATTCTTTGTATTTTATTTTTTATATTTTTAAAAATTTATTTGATTTTTTTTTGTACCAGAATATTTGTTTATTTCTGTTTCTGTACATTAAAACACATATTGTAATCATTGAATAAACTACCAATGTGGTGTTATTTTTATCTCCTACTTTTACATGTTCTATCTACACATTCATATAGATATTTTAATACATATTAAAATATCTAATTGGTCGTATAGAATTTTAAATTACCCATATGTTTTTTTTCTTCAAACTGTGAATGTTTTCGATATAACTGTTTTATCCAAATCCATACTACTCATTTTCATTGAAATCAGTTCAGAAATGAAAATTTTCAGACAAGCAAAGAAAACAATGTTTTGAAAACATAATTTAATAACAATATTAACAGCAAATACTTATATAAATATCATGAAAAATACTACTCTTACGAAGACAAACGTCATAAACATAGCAACAAAGTTCGAAATAAAATAGCAATAGTCATAGAAAAAACAATAGCACATTAAACTAGCTTTAATTTGAGTGCTAATAGGCATCTGCGCGTCTCATAGTTATAGAGATATAGATTTCCCGCAAGATATTCACTAACTACTAATTTTAAGTATATTTTTTATGGATGTTGCTTTTAAAGAAACAGTTTTCGGGAACATTAAACGTAAAAAAAAAATTGAATCTTCTTTAAATCATGTTTTACTAAGTTTTCTAGCGTTAGTAGTTTTAACGATATGGAGCTCCGGTTGAATTTTTTTTTTGTAGAACGTTTAGAAACAACTACCAAAAAATGAACTCTAATTGATTGCATTAATTAATCACATAATGACGATAAAAGCAAACAAGATAACCATCTAGTAGAACATAATCAACCTCAGGAAACCAAATCATACAAAAAAGTTAACCGTAAAATCAACCTGGATGTATACAATGAGAACCGAACTAAGAAATAGATATTGCACGATTGCATCTAATCGAAGCATTAAAACCAATTATACATGGGCACGACTCTACTGCTTTGATAAAAATTTATAATAAACATAAAATAATGATGAGTATAACTAGATATTTCCCAAATTAAGTATAAGATAAAAACCTGGAGCATAGAAAAATTATTATTACTTGTTACGAATTCTATAAATATTTTAATAATAAATAAAGAAAAATCTAAACATATTAATTCACAGAACTATCATATTTTATATTAGTTATAACCGGTGGTTAAATAAATGTATGAATTCACTAAAACCTTTGAGAGAAACAATAACAAGAACTAAGTACACTCACATTAAAAATATGTATTTTTTATTGAAAGTGCATTCTATTTTTTGGTTAAGGTAAATTCACTAAGACATACAACATTTAATTAGAAAAGACACTGCATTTCATTACCAAATTTTACAGTATCGTAAAGAAATTGGAATATCTAAACATGTAATTTAATAAACAATGGTTCCATTAACCTAATGTTGCGGCACATGGTACAAAAATGATAAATAAATAAACTGTCTTTCAAAAAAATATTTACAGGCTGGAGTTTAAGATTAGTAGAAAATTTCCAATTTTGTTTAAAATTTTCAATTTTAACTTTAGTATCTATTGTTAGCACTGTATAGAACATTAATCTAATATGAATCATATATTTAAAAAATATGAAAGATCTCATAAAAAATACTGAATAAGATCTTATTCTGCTCAAACAAAAAGTTAGTGTTATAATCGCGCTATCCCGGCTATGAAAGTTGAGCTCAATTAGATATGCTTTGGTCCGTCGGTCAGAAACTGGAAACCCGAGGAATGTCTGATCGCTTTAGACCTGAAGCATTAGCGTAGCAACGTGTATTGGAATATGAACTTTGAATCTTAATCCTCTTTGAAATGACTTTTAAAAGTTAAATCTATCTAAATGATATGCGAGGAAAAGATGTTGGGGGGGGGGGGTCCATTCTATACTTCCGCTATCTTTTAGGGGAGCATCCTAATATATTACATACATTTACAGGGGAACATCCTAAACATCCTATACTTCCCCATTCTTTATTTTAACCCCCCCCTTCTTTTCTATTCTTTTCTCAATTTTCCTTACCTACGTTATTCACTATATAT
>NW_027113649.1:311713-313233 GCF_000696795.3 Halyomorpha halys | reverse complement strand
AATTTTAATTTTTAAATTATTAATAAACTAATATATTCATATTTCTTTGCATTATTTGACTTCATTTTTATTTTATTTTCTTAATTATGTTATTTTAAAACATAATACATACATACATACCTTCTTATTCAATTACCTATGTATACATTTTATTTTCCACTTCTTTCATCCCTTTATTTTATTAATTCCATTCTGTACAATAATTTACTTTATGTTATTCTGTTTATATTTTGTTTTTTGTATTCATTGGTTGTTATCTTGTTCTGTTCTTAGCCCTGATGAAGGCTAGAAATTCTGGCCGAAACGTTGGCACGATTAAATAAGTTACTTCAGTTTATTTGTGTTTTATTTTGACAACAACCCCAACCATCTTCTCCTTATATAAGTCATCCACGGTCAACTATCTCTCATAATTATATATAAATGATAGTATGACTAAGAACTTGTAATAGTGTGACTAAGAACAAATATTCATTATGTTACCTATTCCATAATACAATCTACTCTATGATTTATTACAAAACACTTAGTTGCGTATTAATCATTTTTCTGATCTCACTTCACACACAAACAATATGTAGTGGAAGATCCATGTATTAGAAATTTCCATACTCTTGCAAAAATCTCTAAGTGGTAAGAGGATTACTACGAAGATTTCTTTTTGATCCTTTGAACACGATTTGAGTGTTTCATTATGAAACAGCCTTATCTGCTTAAGAATTGTGTGTTTTAAGACCTACAGTGTTAAAGCTACAGTTTCGTCAGTATTTTAAAGAAATCTACAGTAAAGAGGATTAAAACGACAAAGCAGTATTAAGTACACTGCAAATTTTGTACTAATTAGGTAACAGGCTAGTAATAAATTTAAAGACTTTCTTTCGTAAGGTAATGAACAAACATAACACGATAAATCAGGGTCCTCTCTTCCGTTACTGAAATAAATAACCATATCAGCAACGAGCCGTTTCATTACATCCTATGTTACGAAATACAAATAAAGCATGTAGTTAGTTACGATGTTCACCGTAGTGAATCGATGCATATTTGCTATTAATATAGAAGGATTTTATCCCGTCTAAGTACCATTTAATCATATTTCACTTATCCCTATTAACGTGATCTGCAACCTACATCCTTATTCGGAAAACACATTCAATTATTCAACAATACAAGACTGAAACAATACTGGCCGTTTCTGAATAATTCAGCACTTTTTATACAAATACCAAAAATTCAGAATTAATTTCAACTCAACCAATGATAGATAAATACTGTCAAATCTCTTTTGAGATATGGTTTAACGCATATGGGGTCCGCTAAAACATGAATTTTTTTTTTATTTATTTAATGTAAATTACAACTGTACAAAATAATACAATAGGTAAATATGTAGTATGTTTCATATACACTTGAAAATCTTGGGATGGAATCACCCATTGGTGGTACTTCAAACATTAATTTAAATTAGAAGGTCCCGTGGCCATCTTCTTTTCAGACGCCTCGGAGGATTATCAGGGATT
>NW_027113649.1:305019-310098 GCF_000696795.3 Halyomorpha halys | reverse complement strand
TATCAGTGGGTAGATTCTCCACATGTTTTTATCATGTCACTATGTCACCTACAGCAAATTTACTTGTTGTATATAATGTATACAGTTGTAAATAACAATAAATAAATTATTAAAAAAAAAAGTTAAAAAGATGTTGAAAAATAAACCCATTATTCATATTTCGACTTGCTAGATCGAAAATGTCAATCCTAATATTGTTTAAATAACTTAAATTTTTAAATAATCACAATTCATTTTTTAATTGAATACATAATAGTAAAAGCACCTGTTATAATTTTATTATGTAATAGAAACAAGTTTTCCATCTTCAAGGGAAGGAATGAGGCACACCCCATGGCTGGATCCGCTGTTTTCGTACGTTCAGATTTTATTTTTTCCAAAGCTGGCCTTATAACGTGTAAGCCATACTATCGAAAGACACCAGCCATTTGAAGAGAAACCACGCCATCGTGTAGGTATGTTCGTCTCCGTGTCCTCATGAGATAATTAGTTTTCTCTCATTATCGAACGAATCGTACGCTAAACAGAGTGTGACATTAAGATTGCTTCGATCTGATGACTTGTAGCGTCGTCAATGACGAGCCTCTGATGACTGTCTTCTGCGTGGTTAATTTAGTTCTGAATCTACGCTTAATTATGGTCTCATTGCTTTGTGAAAGAAATACCGTGATTCCTATGGGGAGATCGTTGTGTGACAGTTCCTGAAAGCCACTTGAATGTAACAATTACTTATACTATTGCATATATTAAGTCGTTTTTATATTTTCAGATGCAATAGATGCATTTTACATTTGAAAATGATTTACGAATAACCAACACTTATTAATAAGAGTAACTTTGTTATAATTATGTACGACTACTTAACTTCAGATTACCTAATTCTTCTGTTAATATCCAGGGACTGAAGAGCCAGCAGTAATTCACAATAAAAAATAGATGAAAAGCAGATTGTCAAATATTATTGTTTAATGTATAGTTAACAGTTGGATTAAATTTTTTTAAATTCACTTGCATATATTTAAATACAATTTTTTTTGTTAATTTTTATTGTAACACATCTTAACATTCATTACTTTATTTACTTTTTAAATTAATTTACCTGAAAATGTTTAATTACTATGTAAAACAAATTGTATGGCCTAATTTTTTGCTTTATATGAAACACCTGAAAAATAAAAAGCCCTATAAATGACCTTATCACACTATGCATTCTAATATTTATTTCGTAGGAAAAAAGATATTAACATTTATAATAGAAAATAAAGTTGCGTGTTAGATTGTATTGCTGTCTACATTTTAAAATTATTTCAATGTTACCGGAAGAAAATTTTCCAAAGTATTTTAGAAATTTGGTAAAAATAACTTAACGATATTAGATTATAATGGGAAAAAAGATATATAACAAATATAACTACATATAGTATATAAATAACAAATAACACGAGAAAAAAAAAACTGGTGCGGTACGTGCATTACACAACATTCACTTACCACTCTGCATACGTCTCTAAGTTTTGCATAAGCTAAAGTTAAAGCTATTTTTAGGATATAATAACAAATTAAGACGGGATGAAAAATTGTTATTTCTTGTTGCTATACAATTTATTTTAGTTTTTCTGGAGGCGAGAATTATGAATTTAAGTTTGGTTTTTTCCAAAAAACCAACAATTTAAGATAACAAAGCTACAATTTTTTCTTCATCTCCTTTTTTTATTCATAAAATTCTTTAATATTTTGTATTTATCTATGTTTAGTATTTCTTACAATGAAAACTGTTTTATTTATACATAAACAAAATTATAGTTACTTGGGAGGAAGGTTTATTAAGAAATATGCATTTAAGCTCTGTCAGAATACTTATATTACGACAATACCTACCCCAAAGAACATTTAATTCTGCATTGAAATGGCGAGTTTAATTAAAAAGTTAGAGTAGTTTTTGAAAAAAATATTAATAATCAATTCTATAAAGTGTTAATTCAGGTAAGTATTTTTTTCGAAAAAGTTATTGTAAACGGCATATACCCGGCTTAAACATAATTTCAGTTGCTTACAATTTTTTTTGGGGGGCTTGGCTGATCACAACCAGACATACTTTCTCACAGATACTTGTTTTTTTGAACTCAGCTGACCAGAAAACATGTAATTCCGTTAAATTCTGGAATTAGAAATTTTAGCGATCTTAATACTTTCCCTAGCTCTATATTCCATATAAACGTAAGTGAAAGTAATACTGAGCTTACGTCGTCATGCATGAACACTTTCTTACCTCAATTTACTTATCATGCCTTTATTTATTATCAATTTATTTTAAGACTCAATTCAGAAATGGTCAAAATAGATTGTGTGTTACGCGTTGTAGAAATGGTTGAAATGGGCATGGTTCTTTCTCTAAGACATGATTTTTACAGAGTCGATTAAAGGAGCTATACAGGCAATACAAATAGAGTAATATAAGTGAAAATTTCAATAAACTTTGCGGCTTGTAAGATTTTTATGGTCATTTTATTGCTTTGTTACTTTTTTTGCCCTCAGAAAATATTAAATAAAGAAACATATATTTTTATTTGGATGAAAGAAATATTATTCCATGAACTCTTGTTATAGCGCAAAATTAGCAAGTTTTTAGAAAACTGAAATAATATTTTGTATTCATTATCTACACCGTCTACACATCCCAACCAATCTTAACACTATCATCATCATCACGTATGCCAATGACACAGGTGCGCTCGCAGTTAATAATCACTTTGTAATTGCCCCTCAAACTCTCCAATCCTATATCACAGTCCTCGAAGAATGGTGTCATAATTAGAGGATTAACGTAAACCTACCGACTGCGCTACTGTTTTTTTTAATAATGTTGCTCTTATCCCTGTCAAACAGATCCACTATCTACTATCTTGGTCTACATGTGGACTAACGACTAGCCTGAAGACAGGAAACTACATGTCGATTTCGACTATTACTAGACAAACAGTCTAAACTTCCAATGCATTGCATAAGACTGATCTACATGGCCGTAATAAGACCAATCTGGACGGAGTTGAGCTTTGGGGCCCTACTAAACCTTCGAATTCTTTTCGTATCCAATCCTTTCAATTTGAAATCCTCAATGCTCCTTACTTTGCCACAAATAAAATCATGTATGAAGGCCTCAATGTTCCATATGGAACCGATCTAGCCCGAACCAGATATCATTCCTCCTACTATAAACTCCCTAACCACCGCACTAGTTTTAAACCTTGTTTCCTCTTCCATTCTTGACAATCCTCCGAGGTGCCTGAAAAGAACCTGCTGCGCTACGAGCTAATGTAAAGTGTAACCAACGCGCCTGTTTCAGAACATTTTCATTTTACAACAAATTTACCTACTGTATTTGTATTTAAATACAGTTGTATATAGCAAAAATTAAAGAATAAAAAAAAATTAGTACCTCGTTTATATTTATATTTGTAATTATATTATGTTTATTTAATTCTGTACTTCACAATTTAATATTTTTAATATTAATATAATAATTTGGGAAATGCTTTGATATAGCCATACCTAAACTGGATTTTATCATTATTATTATAGCAACGTAATCAAATATTATTCTATTTGCTTTTCTATCTCTAGAGCATTTTAACCCTATACATGTACTACATAAAGTGAATTATTATAAACAAAAGTAATAATACTCAAGTATTTATGATAAAGTGTTACTAAGAATTTAAGATTAAATAAAACATAGTATATAATACCCATGAACAAAAGAAGAAAATGAAGTTCTGGATTTTATTTATTGTTAAATGTTATCAGTGTCTTAACATTGATTTCTGCTAAAAAGACAGATGAAGGTATCAGTAGTGAATATTCTTTTAGCAATGTTAAGTTATAAATTTTAATTAAAAATTTTAATAAAGAAATGGATTTATTTAACAATGAAGTAAAATGGAGTACATTCTTTTGATTGTATAAATGAAAAAATGTTGATAAATGTTATAATTGTTGGAATATTAGTAGTAGAAGATGGGGAAACCCGAAACGTTGTAAAAACAAATATAGAATGTTGATACTATTCTGAAGGAAATTCATCTTTTAACTCAACATTTTAATAAAAATAAAATAACAAAACATTAAGTACTGTTAGAAAGTGCAATCACAATCAGTTACGACTTCAAAAATGAATAAAAAATCATGCAAATTAAAAAAAATTATATTACATGAATTTAAAATAATAGTCATATTTACAGCCAATATATCTCAATATTTTTATTATATATTACCTTTTGGGATTTTACCTAGTAAATAGGCCGCTTCCTATACTGAATGAAATTCTTTCCATAAGATTCATATGTTAACTAGGCAAAGTTACACACGAATACCAGATCCGGCAACCCATCCTGGGCCCCAAGAATATTCTATGGGCATTTGTTCTAGTCCTAATAAAGGCATTTATTTAACAGATGAGGATTATTTTATATTTGATCGATTTTATAAAGTTGTTCAGTAGAGATGGGTCGCAAATCTTAATATTACAAGTACTTTATAGGAATGTATGAACTTAATTTATCTGTAATGGAGAAGAGAGTAATATTTATTTTTTATTTTTTAGAGGTAGACCATCTTTTAATGAAATTTTATTCGATAAACTCGATTACGAATAATAATAAATGTCAATAATTATCAATTATTCACCATTATCATTATCTTGAAATCAATATTGAATAAAAATGATATTATATAATTATTAATATTACTAAATTATTAAGGAAATGACATCATAATTGTATAACTGGCGAATTATACTCGAGCCACGGTCCTTAAGCGCTTTGATCAAGTCGGTTTTTTTATCCCTGTTTGAATAAGATTTCCCTCGTTTGTAAAGTAAGAAAATATCGACCTCAGGGATTTCCCTGAATCTATTTTGCCATCCTAATAGATAAGGAATAAACCGAATTATTATTACGGCCATTTAAGTTGTTATAAATTGAAAATATAATGAGAACTGATTTAACACAGCCTGTGATCTGGTCGCTTAACAAGGTTACGACAACAGCAATGGAAAAATTATTTAAAAAAAAAAAATATATA
>NW_027113649.1:292690-304969 GCF_000696795.3 Halyomorpha halys | reverse complement strand
ATCATTTATTCATTTAATTATGAAAAACTCACTTTCTCACAATAAACCAAATTTAACTTAAACCATTGTTGTTATGACCCCCTCATATAATTTTACTTTAATCCTTTAATTAACGTTTATAGATTACCTATTTAACAATCACTATCCTATCCAATTAGGAAACTACAATTAGCTAGGAGCTAATACACTGAACGTGTAGACAAATCATTATTCATCACGTAATAGAGATTGTCTAACATGATTCTATAGTGCCCAAAGATAATACAACATAATTGAATATCTTACAGCTATTAGTGAAATCATTGTGATATAAAAAAAAAAAAAAAAAGATTTCTTAGGAGAAATATAACTTTTTCGTTTGCGTATTTGTATAGTGTGTATCATGTATATGATGGATGAGTCAATCAAATGTTTCTAAAAGTTTGCAGTTGTATTATTATTTTCTTATGTTAAAATTTTGTAAGGCAATAAGCTTTACAATTATCCTGTTTTATGATGAGGGTAGTTCGAAGTGAGCTAACTATTATCCATGATAAAAAAAAGTAAATTCAAGGCCGGTTATGAGATGAATGAAAATGAATAGACTATATTGGAATTTGACAGATAAATCATTGACTGTATTGGTTCATATAATTATTAAATTAACTTTTCATTACATTTAACAGAGGTTTAACACAGCAAAAATCAAACGCACACAATGAAAAATAAAAATAAATTAAATTTGGCCAAATTGAAGTTCTCTGTTTCTATTTTTAACTTTGAATGAAATTTCATGTTGGAATAAATGATTAGTGATTGATCAATCAATATTGTCATTTTTGTGTTGACTGGATGTTGGACTTGACTGTTGTCTGATCTGTGTTTAAATCTATCTTACTTCGTTTTTGCTTCAATTTTCTTTCTTCATTTATTGTCATGTCTAACTTCTTTCAACCTGGCTCTGGCTGAGCCTAACTTTCCTCATTCATTGTTCATAAATACTAATTAATGATATTTAAATTTTTTAGGTTATAGTGCTACAATAATATCTGACATCTTGTGGTTATTTATCTGTTTTAATTTTTTTTTCTATTTATTTATTTTTATTTAATAAAATTTCTAGCACGGTTTTGAAACAAAAGTTGGATAGTAATGTCGGGTATCAAGAATCCTCATATGATCCTCACCTTTGACCCCAGTGCCAAATCAGAAAAAATCTATCTATAAGTTTCGTTCACAGAGGATGTATCTCAAGTGAACGTTGATTCCCAATGCTCTAAACACGTATTGCCCTATTGTCTAATGTATTGAAACAAAATACAATTGATAAATATATTAACAAAAATGCTGAGAAATCAGATGTTAATTGAGAGAAGAAAATAATACAATCATGACATGAAAAGAATATTTATATTAGACAATTTACAGACGTTTTACAGACAATTTACATTGTTCATAAAACAACACTGGTACAGTACATGCATTAAAAAATAAACATATTTTTGATTTTGATGATGCCTCAGAAATTTTGCATTTTGATAAATACAGAATATAATACTTTCGAAAGAAAAATACTGGAGGCGATTTCTGTATCAGAAAATATTGATGTAATTTAAAATCAAATTGTGCAAAAAGTTTAAGTAAAACTTTCTATTTGTAATCTACAGAGTTAAATTTTAGTTTACTATTGGTAATTAAGTAAGATAACCTTAATAATGAAAGAAATTAGAAAGTAGTCCAAATATAATTATCAATAAATTGATAATAAAGCTTGGCCTGATTGTAAGGAAGGTTAAATAATTCAGTTGTTAATTGTTGTGATGAGAGTGTTAAGACAATTTTTGATTAGGAGTTATTAAATTTAAATTAAACAAGTGACGTAACAGGTAATTCAACATAATATATGGCAAATTAATTAAGAAATAAACATGATTCCCTTATTGATGTATTGTTTGTTAGGTTAAATTTAACTAAATTAGACCTGAGCAGAATAACCTGTAAATTTTGAAGTGGATATGAGGCTGTAAAGTTATGATCATTTAAAATTAGTAATATGTTATTAAATTGTTAATAATAATTTCTAAAAAAGGCTGTGATTGTTTCCGACGCTTGCCAGGTACCCGAAACGTTGTACCTGTGAAGTTGATAATAAAGGTATGTTGAGGCTTTAGAAGCAGGTTATTTTAGTTAAACAATAAAAAAGAACTTTCAAGAACATTTTTTAATAAAGTAATTTAATAAAAGACAAAAATCCAATTTTTTAAAGATGTCAAATATGATTGTAGAAAAATAAGAATGTTCAATTTAAAAAAAATATATATCATAAAATATGCCACTAACTATTTTTTAGAAGAGAATAGACGCATCTTTAAAAATATTTCTAAGCTCCTGCTTAGATCTAGGTTGCATAAATTTAAAATTCCATCTGGGAGACAGCACAAGGAGAGGGATATCATTTGCCCTATGAAAGAGCACTGGGTTTAATATTTCATGCCGCTCAAACTGTGACATTTCAACGCCTCTGCAGTATTAGCTGTAAGATGAACTTCCTTATAAAGGTTGAGAAAGTCAGGGCATTTTAAAGCTTAGTAGACTTTAAAACTGACGCGATTTTATAAAAGCGTGGAATAATAATTTCTTGCACAAAACGTTCTTCCCATATCATAAATGACACAGATTCGTTCAGAGAAAAGTGAACTAAAATAATTCCTTTATTCGTGTACCATAAAGACGTCTTTTCACGCTGTTCTGACATAATTGTTCGATAGGAAGAGATGTTCAAAGAAAAGTAGAGCTGTAAGGAATGATAGCGTGTAAGAAAACAGTTCCGTGATATAGTCCTTGGTAATGAACCGTACAGGCATGGTTTTAATTCCCTACGTCATAAAGGATTTTAAAGATTTGCTCTGGAACGTGATCCTCTGAGCCATCTGAGGATATGTTGTTGTTGATTGTTGCTTAAAGGCGTAAAACCCTCTGGTCATCAACGCCTATGGCATTATAAAAGTAAATAAACAAAAAAAAAATAATTAAAACAAGTAAAAATAACAAATAAAAACAAATAACAACAAATAACAAATAAAAATATAAAAATAAATAAATAAAAAAAATCAAAGAGGAGTTTTAATTTATAAAGAAGGCGATGTGCTTTTAAAAATTCAAATACTGATTTAATTTTAGCTTCCTTATCTGTGAGAGCTTTTGATGAATTTGGGGTCAGTCCTATCCTGTTTGTTGTTGGCAAATAGTGAGTACATTCTTCAAAAATATGTCTAATCGTAAGAATGGACTAACAATATTTGCACGTTGGAGGTGGTAGTTTTCTGATCAAGTGAGAGTGCGTGAGAAGAGGACCTATGACCTATTCTCAAGGGGGTTAGAGCAACTTCCTCCCTACGGCTGTTGCGGTAGGATGTTGACCATGGTTTTACTGATCGTTTTATTTCTTTTAATTTACTAGGAGAGCTTTCATCCCACTTGGCCTGCCATTTTTCTAATATTTGTAATTTAAGGGGTGCACTGAGTTCTGAAGGGGTAAGAACCGCGGTGCCTCGGCCAGGGAGCGTGAGTGCCTCTCTGGCAGCTTTGTCCACGAGCTCGTTACCTACAATGCCAATGTGGTTTGGAACCCATAAGAAAATAATGGATTTACCTTGTTGAGATAATTTTAGAAGAAAAGATTGAATTCTTTTATAAGAATTCTGAGTGGATGTTCGGAGTACATGTTTTTTAAACTTTTTAGAGAGCTCAACGATATGTTAACTGGAGGATGAAATCTGAGGATATGTTAACTGCTGTCACAACTATTACTAATGATACACGGTACGAACAGCGACCGTTCCTATCAACCTAATTTCAGGATATATAATCTAGCACCACTTAACTCATTTTTTAGGCTAAGTTAACCAGTTATTGACAGGTCAACCTTTGTTCTTAATATTAAGACTTTGGTGCAAATAACCTCTCCGTTTAATAACTGGCAATTTTTAAATGTTTGCTGGTACCGAAATTAAAAACCAAGTTTGACCTGTCAATAACTGGCTGGTTCGACGAATGGTATCGACGAAGACGGAAAATTAATTTCATTCACGCAAAAAAGAAACGAGTTTGGTGAATTTTCTGATTTATGATATGACTTTCAGATCGACGATGACCACCACTTCCACCATTTTTAAATGAAAAATGAAACATTTCGATACATTCTTTCTAGCTTAACATAGAGTCTATTCTTTTTTCACTTGTTCGCAAACGGGATCGGTTCACTTCGAACTCGTTTGGACGAAAAATAACGACCGATACGAGCCTAGGAACGCGGCCGTAGTCTACCAACCCCGTGTTTGAATCGTTCATACGTTTTCTTGCGAATTCGGATGAATTGATTTCGCAGCTCTCCACTCCCAGTGCCTGATAGGCCTTATAAACCCTTTTTATTCACATAAATATTTTCTGTTTTCATGTATAATATTCTATGTAACGTGAAAACATTGTATATGTAACAATAATGTGCGTGACTACGATAACTTCTGTTCTCTATACTAATCTAGCAAAGAATAACTCTATAACAAGCCGTTTAATGTTTCTCTGAGTGTCAGAAGAAAATTGATACATGTAGTAAGTTCATGCTGCTGTAAAACCGTAATCCTGTTAACTCTTACAATATTTCTGACTTATTTTCCACTTCGCTCACAATGGACTCCATGCGTTCCAGAAAAAATAATTTTAGGTGTCTTTTTTACTTTTTTTTTATTTGCTGTATACGGCACGAAAATATATTAGGCAACCTACCGTAAAACCAAACAATCTCAAACATTAAGTTTTATCAAATCAGTTATTGTTCCTCCTGTTTGTTATTCTTTTGGAACAGTTCTTAATCATCTATTTCATCATTATTATTTTTTGTGTGTTAATCTATGAAAAAAAAAATTAAATGTAGTTCAGATCCATTCTGTAACCTTATACGAGTGAACGTTTTCTTCAGTAACAATCCTTGCTTTTTCAGATTTATGCATGCACCCTTCAGCTACTAATGATTTCCTTGAATATTCATCAATACTAGCCATCGAACTGTCAGTATAAATTAGTTTAAACAGGTGTAATGACGGTAAAAACAAGGCGCTCTCTTGATCTTAGAACCTTAGAGATAGCTATCTCTACAGTATAGTAAGTACCTTTGAATTAGTTATTCGTTCGCTTTGGTTCTTGGTAAGGCAAAAGTTTACCTTGTTAGTTATTGTATAACCGTTTCCATGTACTTACAACTTACATGAGCGGATTATTCACTTCCTAGTATTTTCACTTAGAAATTATTACTCATCAATTATTGTTTCAGAAAACTTTCTCTTCAGGCTATCTGGTTTAAGACATTTTCTTAATAAGTTTAACAAACTTAGGCGTAAATGGAAAGGTATTAAAAATAAATTATTTTTTTATACCTATGTATTAAGTGAGATCGTGATTTTATTGTCTCTCGTGGCAGACAACATCTTTTGCTATGATAGCCATTATATGTTCCTAAATTGAGCGGAAAACTTCAGTTTGTTGTTTATTTATTTTATTTTTTTAATGGTCTTATGCACCATATAAGAGAAGGGATCCTGTATTTATTATGGCATATTTGGAGCCACAAACTTAATAGCACGATTTATGGCTAGTAAGCTCTCACTATAGGCAGTGGTGTGGAAGACAATAGAAATCTATTGTATAAAGCAGCGTCTTTGCTTTTAGACAGATTAGTATATATAAATTTTAACATTTCATGAATGCTTTTAAGACTTATATAAAGGCTCTTAAAACTTAAACTTAAATGAGTGTTTTCACTTATATGACAATTAATTTCATATAGTGTGTGTGTTTCAGTCTGTTATAATGCAACTTCGCTAGGAATAGGCACTGCGTTCATTATTCTAGCCACAAGTAATAAGCCTGACAAGGGCTTCTAAAAATATTTAAAATTTATTGCGTTATTCCGCAACCTCACTTTTTTTCAGATGGAAAGTGCATGAGGAAATTAAGCTATGAATTAAAAAGTGGCACGCACGGCCCGTATATGCAGGTATCTCTGCGGTATTCAAGAATTCAAACAGAAGAAAGAACTCGTTTCTTTGTGATAAGTATGATTGTTTTAAAAATTAAACTGGTATCATAGTAACAGTTTCCTTCAACATAATTATAAATATTAACACAATTCTTCCTTCAACATAAATTAAAAATTAACTAACACTTGTAAATTTTAAACTAATATAAAAATACTCATAGTCTTACCGATGTTAGATGCAACATATACTTCAAGCATGTACTTCTTGTCATCATTCTTAACAGTCGCCACATTCCATGCGGGAGCAAGACCGCCTATATCGTGGACAACCAGTCATCCCTGCTCTGTTCCGCAGGCCTACCGACTCGTCTCCGTCTGTATACCATACCGTACCTTTCGTCTTGTATCTTCCTCCGAACTTAGTCTTCGGCCATTCTGGCCAAGTATCCCGCTTATCGTAGTTGACTCATCTTAATGATGGTGATAATGTCGGCATCGGTGTACAGGGCCATCAGCTCGGCATTAGACCACTGTCTCTAAATTCCATCATTACAAACCGCCCCATAGATTATACGAAGGATTCTGAGTTCAAACCGAGCTAGAGTGAGTTCCTAACTTTTAGGGAGAATGCATGGGTTAGCATGAGTCTAATAAGATTTTTATAAAGGCGTGCCTTGGTAGTCCTTGATACTTCACTGCTTCTTAGGTGCCTCTGGAGTCCATGGTGACACCTATTTGCACTATTAGCCGAAGATGGATATCAGGGTTAATGTCGTTTCTGGAGCTCAACTGAGTTTCTAGGGAGATAAATTCTTCTACTTTCTGGAAGGTGTGCTGACCAATGTAAACCTGTCGGTTGTATGTATACGTACAAATAACTGTTGTATGTATATGAGTATTAATAATTCTTTTATGTCAAATATGTTGCCCTATCACTATAATTTAAAATTAGTGAAAATTTTATTTTAAAATCCTAGTTTTAGAAAGGAGTATCTAGTTTTCTCTAGAACTTACTATTATTATTTTTTTTTTTCAAAAATCCATATTAGATGCTCCTTAATTCATTATACATCATTGAAGACGATGAAAAAGACAAATCAGATTTTCTTGAAAAACCTTGATAAATTTATTGGAATCAGGTTAAGTTTGGTTTACGATATTATAAATAATTAGTTAATTTATAATGTTGACGGCTATAAATACTAATGTTAATTAATGTTTAATATTTATTCTTAGGAACTACTTGAGTCACTGATTATTATTTAATCCATTTCTGAATAACATTGTAAAAACGCAATATTTCAACATATATTCCCTAAATGAAGGCACAAATATTTTGAACTTTTCTTTATATTATTATGTTTTTGTGCATTCTCCTTTCTTTAGCAATATTGATTTCAAAGTTTATAATTCAATTTGAGGTGAATGAAACCATATAAACCCTCACTCAAATCATTTAAATCCTCACAAATCAATATTAGAGAGTTCTAAGTAATTCCAATAAATTATGTGCAACAATTATGAATCTCACTTATAAATATATACCAATTAAACAGTACCCATTGGTACCTATCAAGTTTGGGATATAGTTATTGTACTTGGATATAACTGAATTGTATTTGCTATGCCAGCTTAAAACAATAAAGACCTTCGCACAATTTCATCTTGAGCACAACTTCTCTTCCCAAAACATTATTACATATGCAAAATTATAATTAGATTATTTATTTATTACTTACTTTATATTTTAATTAATTTCTTCCAGCTTGGCTCTAATTCAGTTGCATTATTACAAAGCAATAACTTATTTGTCTGAAATAATCTGTACTTTTTATAATCCAAAGTGGCGGATTATGGAGACCTAGCTCTCATTTCTCCATTGAAATGAAAAATATGGGCTATAAATAAAATTAATGATATGATACTGGAGACAGTTATGGTAATGATATTTTTAAATTTTAATCTTTTATGTCTTAGATTGGTGTATAATAACAAAGATTGACGAACCTTTTTTCCCAATAAAAGAAGATTAAGGTCTTTTCCGAACCATAAGAACCAAAACTTCCTAAAGAAGGGTTCAAAAATTTGCAAATTTTCTTCGGACACAGTACTGACCTGAGATCTTAGAAGGATTTTTTTTTTTTGGAGCTGTATATAAAAGTGTTTATCGTTTGCTTTCGTGTCATAAAATATTCTTTAAAATGACTCTTCGCTGAGCTAAAAATTCAAAGCTCTTTACCAATATGAAACAACTACCCCTAACCACAACCGGACGGTTCATGTCATCCTCTTAAATTTATGAATATTATTTTATTTATTTTTTTTTTTTGGACCACATAGACCCCTTTTGTGCGATTTTAACTATTTCGTTAATATCAAGAAATCTTTTTTGTAAAAATATTATTAGTGATAAATTGCATTGAATTTAAAATAAGTAACACATCGATTAGAAGAGGAAGCTATTTAATAACACAAACTACTTCAATTGCAGAACTTTTTCACTCAATAATATTCATCATTCTACTTAACCATTGACCCAAGTCGGAGTGCTCAATCAGTTTAGGATGGACAGCGGAGGTTCGTAACACTGTTACATAATCATGCAACTGGACGGGTTTCAATCACATGGCCAATACTGAATCGAATAATCTGCAATCCTAATCAACAGCGTTTAGGTACCATTCGCAAGTTAACGAGCGTTTAGATCTGACATTTCGAAATATATAGCTCGTATAAAATTCGCAAGACTAAACCGCTACATTATACAATAATTAAGTTGTTAAATTAACAAAATTGCTTCACATTACATGAAATGAATGATTGGGCTTTTAAACATGTAACCAACATATTTCCAGTTTAGTTTCGCAGAGCTCCGCTTTACCCCTCGCACGTAGAGGACAGAGTGGGCTCAGGGATCCTCAGGTCGATAGTATAAATATTGTACACAATAGTGTAAATATGACTGGAGATTATTTTATTTATTTTTATTTTTATTATTATTTCATTTTTATCATGTAAGTAGTTTGATTATCTTCATTTTCTTTATCCTTCTGTTTGTATATATTTAGAGAGAGATTTTATTTACATTTTTAAAAAAAAATTATTTACTTATTTTTATTGTTATTTCATTTCATTTTTAGTATAAATGTAATCAGTCATCACTATTACCTATTTCTCAACAACATTGTGTCGGATAGTAATATCTATCAATAAATACAGTTTTGAATATAAAAAAAAAGTTTCACAATAGATAAAATATTTTGTATTTGAAATTTACCAGCTCTTCAATTCCATTTTCACAATTTGATTCAGTTTTAAAGTTTAATTTAATTTATCAAAATTTTTGTTTCCTAATTACTAACGTGCTGATATTAATATTTAACATCTTCTAAAATTGACATACATTTTTAGTCACATTAATAATCAGACACCTAGGTTTGGTCTTATAAAAATTATTAAATAAAGTAATTACTAAATTAGATTTATTTTTTATTATTATAGTTGTTTGAGAGTGGTTTAGTTTCTTTTTAAACAATTTTGATCTCTTATCTCTCAACTTTATTCTTTTTAACATCCGACGTTTCGACCTCTCAGGTCATTCTCAAGGATTCCTACAAACAGCTCCTTTTAATTACTTACTTTTTAATGTAAGTGAAGGAAATTTGTTATAAAAGTAATTAAAAGGAGCTGTTTGTAGGAATCCTTGAGAATGACCTGAGAGGTCGAAACGTCGGATGTTAAAAAGAATAAAGTTGAGAGATAAGAGATCAAAATTGTTTAAAAAGTAATTACTAAAATTATAAAATGGAAATGATTTTACAAAAAAATCATCTCAGTAGCCAACATATGTATATGTAAGAAATTTTAACAATTTTTGATTTTTTTTTCTTTATAAGTTTTAATATAATACTGTGGAATACAAGATAAATCTTTCATTAATGCCTAGGACTCTCAAACTCAGTGCCGCGACAATGATATATAAGTTTTATCAATATTTTCCAATTTATAAGGAAAATCCGTTTTATAACATAAAAATTATGCTTCGTCTAACGCAAGAAACCTGGTACTGGTAATGTAGTCGATTTTGCTAACATCTACACTGACACTAGTGTGATTATCATATTTTAGCTACTATAATGTTTAATAATTTAATATTTGGCTAGAGGCTGTTTATGTGATTCTGGTTTTGATATAATACCATAAAATTAAGACTATTTTGGCGAGAATTTTATTGACTATAATTATAAATAATATTAACGAGAGAATGTGTATTTTTATATAACAATAATATTATTTCGGGATTCGAATGTAAAGAAATGAACGTTTTTATTTATTTGCGTCCCTACTTTTTTCTCATCTTCCTCTGTTATTAAAAACAGCTTTAAGGATATCTGTTCCGCATTATCTTAGCCTGACAATAATGGTGAATAAATTTGAGAACTACTGGGTTAGGACACAAAATACTTTTTGTTATATAACATAAATAATGGTAAGTAAAAAAATTTCTTGTATAATATATAAAAAATTATCTACATCCGAAATAGTACGTAAAAACGATGAAACACCTCGTAGTAGGCGTCCCAAGCAATAAACCTCTCCACGAATTTTCGCGTAGTCAACGTGTTAACGTAATAGTAATTGTGATGTATTTTTTCTTTCGATGAGTATATTAAATACTTATTAAAAAGGGGAGACATTGCAATTGAAACATATAATTGGTTAATTTGTAATAGAAAAAGATCATTAAAACACATAAATTACAAGGGATGCAGAGAAATGTAACTACCCAAAAGAAGATAAGGGTCTATGAAAATATAATAAAATAAAAGATGCTAGTTTTGAATAAACTGTAAAGCTATTTTTGTATTAAACCGTCATGCAGAAATATTATTTAAAACAGGGGGAGGAAAAACTGAAATTTTAAATTGTTTACTACTGCAATATTATTATTTTTTAATAATACACCTAAATTAAATAATATATTGAATGAAAAATGCCTAATTTTTAAAAATTATTCAAGTGAAAATCGATTATATTTTAGCACAGGCTAGCGATGATCACTGCACCGTAGTGGGATATACACAGAGCGAAAGATACCTGACCTCTAGAGTTCTAGGTTACTGTTACATAAATATTTCCTTTTAGCAGTTGTTGGTATCAGCCTATGAACTTTCCATTGTCACTATTTACGAAAAGACAAAAAAATACATAAATAAAAGAATAGTTTGTTTATTGGTATTTACTGTTAGATTTTCCAATTTATGGTAGACCGCAGATTAATAAACTTATATTATTTATTAGAAAAAGTCACGAAGCTAAGATAAACGTGCTTGACGTTTTAAACGAAATGAGATTTAAAAAAAATGTGTATCCTTCTCACCTGTTCCTATTTCCATTTATCGTGTTTTATTTTTTGTAGAACTATGCTCAGAAAATGTGGAATAATCGTAATATATAACTCTGAGTATAAATTACAAGGGAAAAAGTAAATTAGTGCTCTGAAGCAACATTGTCAAACTTTTTCAAGAAGCAAAAAGAAGTTCCAAATCATACTTCATTGTTGATTGTTGTCAATTTTTATATTTGAGGTATTTCGTATTCTACTACTCTTTTTATTTTTTGTAACTTTAAACCCTACATAAAATATTTATATATAAAACGATTACTTTTTTTTTAAGTTGAGTATTATTGTAAGTAAACATCCGGAGACATGACAAGCTATTTGACAAAAAACAATATTAGGACATACAAGTGAGTGATTGAGTGGTTACAGTCACACGTACATGTTACATTAAATACACCAGTTGTTCGGACTACCGATTGTCCGATTGGCAAATCAACAATAAAATCGACTCAAAATGTTCTTTTAAGTAACCTAATTTTCCAGGTGGCCCCCAATTAGGTTTGATGAGGGGTCGCACGGTATAATTTTCAATTTTCGTAGACCTTTGGTTAGGAATCATTGATATAGAGTTTCCATGGAAATTTGCATCAAATTTTAGAACAATCATTAATAATTTAAACTTCATAGGCATTGCTGTTTTTGAGAATGTGACCAATAAGTGAGTTTGTGCGAGATTGCAGACAAGTGCAGCTCGGTTTTATTACCTAGAGGTTTTATTATAAAAGAAATTTAAAATAGAAATTAAAGGGTCAATAACGTTGCAAATAAATTTATAGTGATTTATTTACTTACGTTTACATTTTCTACCTCTTCGGGTCAAAAGTCATCTACTTCATGGATTCTGTACTTATATATACACATT